>NC_091120.1:9415707-9528207 GCF_040183065.1 Periplaneta americana
CTTAGGTTACATGAGAGGAGAAATCTGCACTCACTTTCTCTCTTATATCGAATTATGCACACTTCATCCCCCTATTATTTATTCGCTCGTTTTCATACTCTCTCTCGCTATCATAATATTAATACTCGATCACAACGCGATAACACGCTAGAAATTCCACTTCACACATCATCTCTGTATTCCTCATCTTTCACTGTTGCTGCCTCTCGTCACTGGAACTCTCTGCCGTCTGAAGTCAAGGGCTGCCAAACATTGAAATCTTTCAAATCCAAGTTAGAAAATTATCTTATGATGAGTTGCCAAACTAACTTACTATTATGACAAGTGTTGTATTGCATGTTTCCACGTATTCACATTTTTTTCTTCTTATGTGCTAGTGATATTTAACTTATTTTATATTTTTGTTTTCATATTTTCCGATAATGATATATCTATAATGTGATAAGTTGAGCAATATATGATCATAATTTTCCTTACTGTGTGTATTTAAAAATATTGCATTCACTGTAAGCTTTGTACTGCACTATTTCATTACTATTATTATTATTATTATTATTATTATTATTATTATTATTATTATTATTATTATATTTTTTTTGTTGGTAACTCTACAGCATCTATTAGTGATTTATGGTTGTGCTAACAGATGGAGTTACTTGTCAACAATGTGACGCAGAAACGTGTGTTCAGGTTACTGCCCAGCGACAGTCCTGATGTATTTTAATTTGTGATGATTGGCTAATTAATATTAACCCGGCGCACTCAAAATCACACTCACATTCATACAAATTTCCAGACTCTAGACACCCAGACAATTTTTCTTCTTCAAGAAAAATTAACCGACAGTCGAGCCCGGGAATCGAACCCGGGACCTCCGGGTCTGGAAGCCAGCATGCTGACCAACAGACCACGGAGGCAGCCATTATTATTATTATTGTCAATAATTGTCTTATTTATTTATACGTTGTATGTTTAATTTATTTTGACCTGCTGTCCACATTTTATTATGCTTTTTTCTTTCTTTCTGTATATTATATATTATGTCTGATTTCTACTTACTTGTTGTTTACATTTTATTATTATTATCTTATTCAGTTTTGTGTGTAAAATTGTAGTGTACTTTGTAAATTTGTAGTGTCTTTTGTAACGCAGTTTTACTCCTGGTTGAGTGTTAGAGAAGGCCGTATGGCCTTAACTCTGCCAGGTTAAATAAGTCATTATCATCATTATTATTATTATTATTATTATTATTATTATTATTATTATTATTATATTACTTGCACAACTTTCATACTTTATAGACAGTATTCAGTTAATATAACGTGATTCCTCAAATTCTAAAGACTTAAAAACAGAAACTATAATTTGTGAATTTTAATTGTTTAAGCATCTGCTTTCTTTTTAACAGGTTTTTAAGTTACCCCACAAATAACAGAAATCACATGGAATTAGGTCTAATTTTCCTTCCGTAAGAAGTCATCATCATCATCATAATCATCATCCTTCACGAATTAGGCCTCTGTAGACCTGTTTCGGCCCCATCTAGCAGCCTTCTTAAAGGTCTTCCTGGTCGACGATGTCCTCTAGGTTTATACTGCATCATAATTTTTGGGATTCTTGAATTTTCCATTCTTCTTACATGATCTAGCCAATTGAATTTATATCTGCTGATTTTTTCTTCTACTGACTCTACTTCTAATTGTTCTAAAATTTCTTCATTCCTTTTTCGGTCTAAAAGAGTATATCCTGCTGTCCTCCTGAAACATTTCATTTCCGTTGCTTTGATTCTGTTCATGTCTTTTTTCTTTAATGTCCAAATCTCGCTTCCATATAAAAGGGAGGGTAATGCTAGTGTATTATATATTTTTATTCTTGTAGATTTTTGTACTAATTTCGCTTTTAATGTATTGTTTATTATTCCTAGAATTTGTGTAAATTTGGTAATTTTCTTGTTCACAGAAGTCTGCAGCTGGAAACACTATTTTTGGGAGGGTGTTAAGACATCCTGTTTGCAGTAACTTTTTCAACAATTTGACGAAGAGTTTCCCTATCTGCAACAGGATTTCCAGGAAATGTGAATCAGCGAAGAAGAGGATAAATTGAAAATTAACAAATCTACTGTAAATCAATGACGAAGAAAGAATTGAAGAAGGGACGAATTAAAAGACATGGGAATCAAGGAGAGAAAGATAGACTCACAAATCGGAAAATGAATGAGATCTTTAAGCCCCAAGGCCATGTCATGTGCATCGTTAGCAATCTTGTAATTGGGCGTAGAATAGTTTCACTGAAAGGTGGAAGGAGGCCGAACCTATTGCAAACAATGGAGAAGGAGTCTACAGCTAGCCATGGGCTGCACCATCTGCAGTGCTGCAGCCCCAAGGACGGACCTGGAGTGTTAGCAGACTGACATCAGACTATCCAACAAGGCCACGATGCATACGGGTAAAGGCCACGTGATCGAAGTCTGTTAAAAGAAAATTAGAATTTGTTGGCAAACTATGACGTATTCTAGTACAGGGACATCATTTTATTTTTACCAACATTTCTAATATTATGCAAATTAAGCTTTCAGGAATAACTCCCTGTAAAGTTAATTTGAATAATTTCGAGGGAAAAATTGTTCCGGGGCCGGGTATCGAACCCGGGGCCCTTGGGTTAAACGTACCAACGCTCTCCCACTGAGCTACCCGGGAACTCTACCCGACACCGATCCGATTTTTCCCTCTATATCCACAGACCTCAAAGTGGGCTGACAACCGTCAAGCAACCAACATTTAAGTGCACACTAATGTTGGTTGCTTGACGGTTGTCAGCCCACTTTGAGGCCTGTGCATATAGAGGGAAAAATTGGATCGGTGCCGGGTAGAGTTCCCGGGTAGCTCAGTGGGAGAGTGTTGGTACGTTTAAACAAATCCCAAAGGAACAATTTTTCCCTCGAAATTATTCAAATTAACTTTACAGGAAGTTATTCCTGAAAGCTTAATTTGCATAATACACGTCACTGTACGTAACAGAAAACCACAATTTAAAGTCACACAGAGTTAGTGTGCACTCAAATGTTGGTTGCTTGACGGTTGTCACCCCACTTTGAGGTCTGAGGATATAGAGGGAAAAATTGGATCGGTGTCGGGTAGAGTTCCCGGGTAGCTCAGTGGGAGAGCGTTGGTACGTTTAACCAAAGGTCCCGGGTTCGATAGCGGGCCCCGGAACAATTTTTCCCTCGAAATTATTCATTTCTAATATTAACCTGGCTATACCTTTGGTTCAACGATTAAAACCGGAAACACCGTTTGCTACCCACTTCCACGACTGCTGTTCGATGATACTGGCGTAAAATACAAACAAATCACTTTACTAGGTATAGGAGGGAAGAAAAACAGTTAATCCATTTACGTAAACTAGGAAATATCGCGATTTTGAGTTTGATAATTTTTATTAGGTTTTTGTTTAATCAAAATACAGTACAGTATTAACAATAGTGTTTTTACTCACGAACTGAGCTGTCCATGCGGACGTATTCATTATGCAGTGTATATTATATTGTCTACAGCACATTGGCGTGCAATATAGAGAATGAAATTAAATTGAAAATAATGATAATATGGATTTTTAAAGACATTTTTGAAAATGGTGGCCGTTCATTTCGATACAGACTTCAGTTCTAATGTGCATATTATCACACTACAGACTATTGTACGTAATTCCAATTACCAGGTTCGTACTTCGTATCAGTAACTCCTGTTGAAATAATTCTGTACCTACTCTATAAAAGAGTACCTTATGTACTGTAAATTCAGTCTTCACTTCTGCCCGACCCGCACAGATAAAATTACTCAGACATGTTATCTACTGTCCGTCCAAGTGGTTTTGTCGCAGCGTCGTAGAAAGGGAGGAAATCACGTGACAGTTAATTACTTAACGAGGCCCTTTTATTTAAGTTGTTTTAAACAATTGTATGGGTATAATATTACGTAGACGTCCAATTCCTAACAGAAATTGATGTTCTCAGAAAAGAGCTAAGACAGCCCAGCCACTAGCATTTACAGAGAGGCGAATAGAAGCAGGTGGGGGAAACCGGGATGCAAATGGAAAATGATGCAATATTGAAAGCTCTTTCGTCACTGGAAAACGTGAACATATTTTTGGAACGTACTGTTTACTATGACCGTAAGGCTACTATGACTGTATATGCGGTCTTGGATCTCTGTGGAGGACGGTTGAACTTCATTAGTAGAAGGGGTGGGAGTGAAGTACATTAAAAAACTCAGGTACAATAAAAATTGAAGTAAAAATAAAATAATGTCCCTGTACATTAAACTACATATAATGGTACAAAATATATCTAAGATAGGAATAAATACGTATTTTACAAAACTGTCTCGTATATGTATTTGTGTGTACGTATCTAATGCTATCCACTTCACTTGCGTGATTCGGGTTCCGCATATTGCGCATAGATGGCAGGACTGTGACCCATTTTCAATTTGTACACCACTTCGGCGGGACACGCTGTACGCTACATGATGTGTATCTGTGAAGAGTTCTGTCGTGTACTAAGATGAGTCTATGTGTAAGTGTAGTGTAGGGAATTACTGAAGACGATGATGGTGAGGAAGGGAGAAGGCGAAACCCGGTGCCGGCACGTCGAATAGCACCAAGGGGGCCGCCAGGCTTAACGTTCCCATCCGACGGACGAATCACTATCAACAGTGACATATGCTTTCTCTCCACATGCACTGAGGAGAGATTTGGGACTTAAAACAGGCATATAAGTGCACAATTTAGTGATTAGAAGTTGTGCACCGCCATCTCTACTAGTCCCGAGGTAGAAATTTTGCATGAAAATCTCTAACTCCGCCGGGAATCGAACTCGGGTCACTAGTCTGGAGGCAGACGCGTTGCCATAGAGTTAACTCAGGGGATCTGCTCGTATATTTTAAAACCAGCAATTTTTCTCCTTCCTGTGAAAATGTGGAAGTACAAAAATTAATCTTAGTCCGTTAAATTTACTACAAAAACGAATAATCAAAATTTGTTTGAAGAAACGTTTCGATTATCCAACTAAATTAATTTATTCTGAATTTAATGTATTTAATATTGAACAAATTTATAAGTATACGCTGTTAAAATTTTATCATAAAAATCGTAATAAGTTTGTATTACAGACACACAATTATGACACAAGACGAAATATTAATTCAACATTAGTAGAACCTAAATGTCTCACATCTGCTGGTCTAAAGCATAGCATAAATTTAGGCCCTCGGTTGTACAATGCTTTAACTAAATTACACCCAGAACTTCTAACATGTAACCCACTAACATATAACAAGAAAATTAGAAACGTGTTAATATCTTCAATTTGATTAAATAAATTTATAGCCTATGTGTATGAATTAATCAACCTATATTATATTTGTATTCTATAATTTTGAAATATATATAAGTCCTACTTTTCACGTGTGATATTATTCTTCTCTAGTGTTAATATTATATTATATAATTCCATTGCCGCTGTAATTATATTTTAGTTCCTATTTTATTTTACTTATTTATTTTTATTATTATTATTATTATTATTATTATTATTATTATTTTTTTTTTTATTTTAATATTATATCTGAACTGCGACCGAGCACGAGCGCTGCTCATTCGGTCTCAAATTTTGTTAATACTACTGTATCTTCTTTTTATATTGCTTGTATTATTTTATTTGTATTTCTCTTTGTTTGTTTTGTAATTATATTTCTTTATTCTGTATATTTGAATTTAAATAAATAAATAAAAAAAACTGAAAGTGTTTTGGAAATAAAGCATTCGTAATGCTAATCACAGCAAGGAATTTTGCGTTACCAGAAAAAGAATACAGCGTAAAAATTGTGAACATCCCAGCTTTATGTCAACGCTGATATATTTGATCACATTCCGAAATACGACACGGCAATGATTTGAGGGCGTGTGGAATCCCATCTGTTTTACGTTGCAGAATTTCCTAATTTACATTTTATGGCCCATAATACCTCAATTCTTCCGCTGACATGCAACGGATATTGCCACTTGATTCAAACTAGCATTTTATAGGAGCCTGAAGTGACAAACAGTGTTCCGAACAAATATTCTATTACTGAGGCAGGAAAGCGTACAACCACACAACTTTTACACTCCGATGTAGGCTATACGACTGTACTGAGCATAAATCTTCCGCAGTTAAACAGGGGGCGTAGAACAGACTTTCAAAAACATCAATTCCCGACGTGTGGAGTACTGAACACAGGGGCCTCTAAATATATTAACAGACATTCACACATTCCCTAGCAAATCCTGAAATCAGTATAGCGTTAAATGGAATAAACAAGTTGAAGATGAATGTTTCTATAGTAACATAATTCGAGCTTAGTGCAGTTTATATGCGCGTGGCAACAGACAGCAGACTAACGTCCTACATAGAAGGAGGATGTACTGTTCATATAATTTACAATATGCACGGAAACATATATTATATTATTTTAAAGCGTACAGGCCTAATTACATTAAAAAGTTTATGTGATGATATATGACAAACCTATGGCTTCACTCTAGCTGATTTATAGGCTATAAAACAACGTAAGGGGAAAATTTTATGTATGGGCGATACGTTTAACGAAGAAAAAATTGGATGACATACTGTAGCCTACATGAAGAGGATAAGATAGGGATGGACCTTGTCATATTATTTATTTAATATATACCTACACCCAAGACGGTATAAGAAGTTTGACGTCCATCACTGTATAGTAACGGTTAGCATGTCTGACCGTGGAACGAGTGGTCTCGGTTTCAAATCCTGATCCAGACAAGTTACATAGTTGAGGTTTTTCGGGGTTTTCCCTCAACACATTAAGAGCAAATGGTGGGTAACTTTCGACGCTGGACCCTGGACTCATTTCGCTAGCATTATCGCCTTCATTTTACTTAGACAGTAGACAATCATAACAGTTGTTTTATTTTGTAGGTTATTTTTACGACGCTGTATCAACATCTTAGGTTATTTAGCGTCTGAATGAGATGAAGGTGATAATGCCGGTGAAATGAGAACGGGATCCAGCACCGATAGTTACCCAGCTCATATTGGGTTGAGGGAAAACCCGAAAAAAACCTCATCCAGGTAGTGATATCAATTCTATATTTTTCAATTTTAAGCTTTCTTTTGTTTCTTTTATATTTATTTGGGTTTCGTGGTACAATACCACGTTTTCGTTATGATAAATGAATATATTTGGCTTGAAAATGATTTTTACCTTTGTTAAATTATTTATTTATTTTTTGGTGTTAGGATTTATTTATTCTTGTTATTGGTTTAGGTGTATTAATTTAAGTAAAGTTACTAGCCCCACCGGGATTCGAACCCGGGCCATCTGGTTTCACGGCCAGACGCGCTAACAGTTACTCTACAGGTGTGGACATAACAGTTGATAAACGTCGTGAATTAAACCAGTAAAAAAGAGAAGTTTCAAGCAAAAAAAGTAGGATGAAAGAGTAATGGAACGGAGAAAAATTCTCTCCGGCGCCGGGATTTGAACCCGGGTTTTCAGCTCTACGTGCTGATGCTTTATCCACTAAGCCACACCGGATACAACTCCGACGCCGGTTAGAATCGTCTCAGATTAAGCTCCAACTCTTGGGTTCCCTCTAGTGGCCGCCCTCTGCACTACGTCATAGATGTCTATGAACGCAGGACCGAAGTCCACACATGTGCTGAGGTGCACTCGATATGAGTGACTAGTTGGCCGGGATCCGACGGAATAAGCGCCGTCTTAAATCACGAAGTGATTTACGCATATCATATATATTATTTTAATGCAGAGGGCGGCCACTAGAGGGAACCCAAGAGTTGGAGCTTAATCTGAGACGATTCTAACTGGCGTCGGAGTTGTATCCGGTGTGGCTTAGTGGATAAAGCATCAGCACGTAGAGCTGAAAACCCGGGTTCAAATCCCGGCGCCGGAGAGAATTTTTCTCCGTTCCATTACTCTTTCATCGTATGATGACGCAGAATATCTGCATGGAAATATCATATGTACTTCGGTACATTAAAATAATATAAAAAAAGTAGGCCTAAGTTATATAGCCTACAAATTAATGACAGCAGAATATGTAGTATTGAATTTGTGGATATTAAAGACAGTTTAATCAGATTCTGAGAAGAATATGAAAAGAATGTAACATGCCAGAGGAGCTTAAATCTTACGGTTTAATTTCCTCTCGAGTGTCATTTGGGATGAGGTAATAACATACAAAATAAGGACTTAAAATGCATTGTGTATTCTGATGTAAGTAAAGGAATATATTAAAATATGCTTTTAAGCATACAAGTATTTCAACTTTAAGTAATATTACGTAATGATACAAATAAATTAAGTACATACTACTTAGTTCAAAAAGTTCCCGGAATTTTACTACCATTTTTCGTATTAATATATAACAAGGGATGTTATACATTTGTTTTGTTGGTAACATTCATGATGTCATTTCCTTAAAGTTTGTTGATAATGGCGATTGTTGGTTTTGAGTTGTAGGCAATTGTTTATCATAGTGTTTTGTTTGTTCGTCGCATTTTGTAATTAACGTCCACAGAGCAACGTACAAACACAAAACTCCTGCAGAGACATTAAGATTACACAATGTTCTTCACAAGCATCTCAACATGCATTACGTGTCTCAGAAGTTGGTTCCGAAAATGTTGTCGGCAGAACAGAAAGAAACAAGAATGACTCTTGCTCAAGAGGAGTAGAATAGTATTTCTACTCCTCTTGCTCTTGCTGGGGACATGATCAGTATGGCTGATGAAGATGGTGATTTCTTAAACAAAATTATTGCTGGAGATGAAACTTGGTGCTACTTGTACGACCCAGTCCCTAAACGACAGTCATCTGAGTGGAAATCGAAAACATCTCCTCGGAAGCAAAAATTTCCTAATGATACTTCCAAAGGAAGTTTTCTTCGACTTTCAGGGTCTCATCCACCATGAGTTCATTCCAGAAGGTAGTACTGTAGCGAAAGAATTGTACGTAGAAATCCTCCGTCGCCTCCGGGACGCAGTGATCTCTCACCACCTGATTACTTTCTGTTTCCCCGTCTGAAAAGTCATCTGAAAGGACGGAGATTCAATGCTGAAGAGGTTATCGCAAACGCGACGAGAGCACTAAGACGGGTTTCACAAAATGGCTTCCAGGCCTGCTTCCAGGAACTCTACACGCGTTGGCAAAAGTGTGTTGTTGCGGAAGGCAACTATTTTGAAGGAAATGCTGTAGAATAGTGTTTAAGGTACGTTGTTTCTATGATACTAGCAAATTCCGGGAACTTTTTGAACCTAGTATGTATATAGTATGTTATTATTAGGATTGTGACATCGGTATATTGGTATTAGTTTCAAGACGAACAAACGCCGGTACGAATTTTTCTCATATTAAATAGTAATAAGACATATTGGCTACTTCATAGTAGCCGTGTAGTATTCAATGAGGTGGGCGAGACCTCATACAAAATGAATATGTGATGCATTAACTGTTAGCAGTTGTCACAAACTGATGTTGAATATGGCCACAAAGTCATTTAGTATTAGTATTTATTTATTTAACCTGGTAGAGATAAGGCCGTCAGGCCTTCTCTGCCCCTCTACCAGGAGATTCCAACTACAATATCAACAATAAAATTACAATTAGTATTAAATTTACAATTACAATTACAAATAATATTACAGTTAGTATTAAATTTACAATTACAATAAAATCAAGTACGAAAAGATTACCTGAATAATTAAAGCTAGATAATTTATCATAGAGAAACAAAGAATATTTTATATTTACTGAATTACAAATTAAATCTAGAATAACAAAATTGTATAGTGATGAAATTACTGAATATTGAAATATTTTGTCATAGATTAAAGAAACTATTTACAAGTAATCAATTACTGAGCAAGTGCCTAGTAAGTTTTCGTTTGAATTCAATTTTATTTCGACAGTCCCTGATGCTAGCAGGTAGCGAATTCCAGAGTCTTGGCAGGGCTATTGTGAAAGAAGATGAGTATGAGGAGGTGCGATGGGATGGTATTGTTAGTATTGTTTCATGACGAGAGCGTGTGTTCAGATTATGGTGGGAAGAAAGGTAAGTGAAGCGAGACGACAGGTACGAAGGAATAGAAGAGTTCAAGATTTCGAAGAGAAAGAGAAGTGAATGTAAATTTCTTTTCTTATCTAGTTTAAGCCAACCTATTGCTTCCAGGGATGGGGTAATATGATCATATTTACGAACATTGCTTACAAAACGTACACACAAATTATGAGCACGTTGAAGTTTCATTTTGTTGTCGCTGGAGAGGTCAGTCAGTAAAATGTACGCATAGTCGAAATAGGGAAATGCAAGTGTCTGCACAAGGGACTCATTTAAATATGCGCTCCTGCATATATGACGTGAATCGTCTCAAATGCAGGTAGTAAGGCCGTAAAAGCATTACGAGAGGGGTTCGGCCGGCGCCGTGGATCGTGTCCCGGCATAGCTCAGTTGGAAAGAGCGCTCAGCGCGCAGAGCTGAGAGATCCTGGGTTCGATTCCCGGTGCCGGTACGAATTTTTCTCGTATTAAATAGTAATAATATAAATTACGTCAGGAAACATAATAAAACTGTTTTGTTTCTGTTTAACATATTTCTGAATGCTGCATATTCATTCAGTAGCCATAATCGTGGCGGAATTTTGACAAATCCGTGGCGGATTTCTTGTTTTTGGAGTTGGGCGCACTGGATTACACTAATAATTACGATACCACCTGCAGCAGAAATCAATTCTAATGCCTTGAAACAGGTACAAGAAGTGGTAGAAGTTTAGGGTGAAACAAAAAAAAACTTCAATTACCGTCAGCTGCAGAAAACAGATGCCGGGGCTTCAGACAATGATCGAAATGAGTGCACCTCACCTGAGGCGCTAATGCCTGGGATCAATCTTCATTAGAGATCGAAGAGAACTTCGCTGTTAAATGGAGAAGAATTAAATAACCAAGGGCACAGTGGCTCCAACCCGACAGACTCTAACAACTGCCTGCAATGCCCGCGATGGAAGAGTTACGGTAATTGGTATAATCACGCAATGTCTGAATTAAAAAAGGCAATAGCCTGGCTGTTACACGAAATGCTGTAGCTTTCCACTGCCGTGCGGGTCTTTTATATAAAAAAAAAGGATTGGAGCGCTTGTGGCGGAATAAAATAACAATCTCAACCTAGATATGACAGAAAACAAAGTAACAAAAAAGAATCGTGTGTTTTCAAAGATAAAATCAACAGAGAAATAGGTCATGTTCAAACATTCACGTCTTTGAGTTCACCTTACAAAGCGATGATTCTGGATTCGTCTGTTTATTTTAGTTATTACATATTTCTCTTGTTCTTACTTAATTTTGTTTGTATTACATGGACACTGCTGTGGGCAGTTCTGTTAATTAATTTTTTCACGAAACGTACAAACACAAATTAATTTCTTTGTACGTCGACGATGTGTTTCTCACAACAACAATAATAATAATAATAATAATAATAATAATAATAATAATAATAATAATAATAATACTTACAAATGGCTTTCAAGGAACCCGAAGGTTCATTGCCGCCCTCACATAAGCCCGCCATCGGTCCCTATCCTGTGCAAGATTAATTCAGTCTCTATCATCATACCCCACCTCCCTCAAATCCATTTTAATATTATCCTCCCATCTACGTCTCGGCCTCCCTAAAGGTCTTTTTCCCTCCGGTCTCCCAACTGACACTCTATATGCATTTCTGAATTCGCCCATACGTGCTACATGCCCTGCCCATCTCAAACGTCTGGATTTTAAGTTCCTAATTATGTCAGGTGAAGAATACAATGCGTGCAGTTCTGTGTTGTGTAACTTTCTCCATTCTCCTGTAACTTCATCCCTCTTAGCTCCAAATATTTTCCTAAGCACCTTATTCTCAAACACCCTTAACCTATGTTCCTCTCTCAGAGTGAGAGTCCAAGTTTCACAACCATACAGAAGAACCGGTAATATAACTGTTTTATAAATTCTGACTTTCAGATTTTTGGACAGCAGACTGGATGGTAAGAGCTTCTCAACCGAATAATAACACGCATTTCCCATATTTATTCTGCGTTTAATTTCCTCCCGAGTGTCATTTATATTTGTTACTGTTTCTCCAAGATATTTCAATTTTTCCACTTCTTCGAAGGATAAATCTCCAATTTTTATATTTCCATTTCGTACAATATTCTGGTCACGAGACATAATCATATACTTTGTCTTTTCGGAATTTACTTCCAAATCGATCGCTTTACTTGCTTCAAGTAAAATTTCCCTGTTTTCCCTAATCGTTTGTGTATTTTCTCCTAACATAATGTGCTGTACAACAGCCAGAGGCCAATTACAGTTCAGCACAAACAATGTAACAAAAACATTAGCAATAATTTACAATAAAAGTACAAAGAAATAATTAAATTAATGGCAATTAATTAAAATGATAATTACAAATGAAATATTGGAATCATAAATGAAGAATGGAATCATATAAAATAATATTACAAAGATATACAAGATTATAATACAACGACAATAATGACAATGAATGGACGGGATAAAATGGATGACTAAACTACATAGCATAATGAGCGAGAATAATATTAAAATACATATTTAAACAAAAGATATAAATGAAAACTGATATAAAACTTCAAAATATATACTACATATTAAATGGATCCAAGCTTGATCCATGTAAATTAGCATATTTTATACATCTGCAGACCGGAGAGAAAGATTTAGAATTTCTATTGTAAAACATTTTATGATATCTTAAACCCTTAGCAGGAATACGAAGACTGATATTGCTTAGGAAAGATTCATAATCAATATCACCCTTAAGAACTTTACAAAAAAAAAAAAAAAAAAAAAAAGTAATCAAGATCTTGCCGTCTGGCAAATAAACTACAGCAATTAAAATATTTGCAGTTAATCTCATATTTATAATCATCAGAATTAGGCAAAAATCTATAAGAACAAAGGGAAATAAATTTTCTTTGAATATTCTCAAGCTTAGCCGAGTCAGTGGAAGTAATAGAGTTACATAATACAGATGCATATTCAAGCTTGGATCTGACCAATGTATAGTATAAAATTAATAGTATAAAATTAACAAACACACAGGAGTAGAAAAATAATAATAATAATAATAATAATAATAATAATAATAATAATAATAATAATAATAATAATAATGGCTTTATTTAGCCTGGCAGAGTTAAGGCCGTAAGGCCTTCTCTTACACTCAACCAGGATTAAAACTTGCTTACATAGTTGAACATAAAACTGGATCGGAATTAAGTAATTACATACTGATACAATTTAGGTACATAATGAGATCTGTAGAGATAGTCACATAAAAATTTACCTTATAAAATAAAAATAAACATAGTGGAATACATATTAATGTTGTTAGAATCAAATACGAATCACATAAAAACAGAAGCCGATAATTCAATAAAAAAATGTACAGAGTAAAAATAAAAATAAACACATTTGTATACATATTAGTATTATATTACAATTAAGTAGGATTTACATAATTAAACCAGAAACCGAAAATTGAATAAAATGTACACAAAAAATAGATTAATAATAATAAAAAACAACACAGTGGGATAAGCCTACATATTGGCGTTAAGTGATAAATAAACACGATTTACATGATTACACAATAAAAATAAGAAACAAAAAAAATAAATAAAAATAAATACAGTGGAACACATTCCATTAAATATTTGAAACGCGTTAGGTCTGGCAACTCATCATAAGATATTTTTCTAATTTACATTTAAAGGAAATTAAAGTTAGGCAGCCCTTGACTTCAGGCGGCAGAGAATTCCAGTGACGAGAAGTAGCAACAGTGAAAGATGCAGAATGAAGAGATGATGTGTGGAGTGGTATTTCTAGCGTGTTATCATATTGTGACCGAGTATTTAAGTTGTGATACCGAGAAAGACTGTGGAATCGGACAGATACGTAAGAGGGAGTAGAGGTGTGCAAAATTCGGTATAAGAGAGAAAGGGAATGTAACTTTCTCCTCTCATTTAACCTGAGCCACAATAAGTTATCGAAAGAAGGCGAAATGTGATCGTAGTAGCGGACATTACAAATGAAACGAACACACGCATTATGAACACGTTGCAGTTTCTGGGATAAATCCACCCCGAGATCACTGAATAAAGCGTCACAATAATCGAAATGAGGCATAATAAGAGTCTGTACAAGCGTCTGCTTTAATTTAGCTGGATAGTGGTACAATCTTTTTAATGAGTGAAGAGTGGAAAATACTTTCTTGCACGTGTGTTTGATATGCGTGTCCCAGGTAAGGTTAGATTCAAAATGTACCTGACTAGAATAAGAGACTGTCTTGCATTCACCAATTTTTATAATAATTAGAGCTAGAAAGTTGATGAAATGTCATATTTTTCTCTAAAACATCATAGACAATGCAGAAGCAATACAAACTCGTTTTACTTCAACAGGAACCCAAATAGCTTTTTTTAATTTTGCATTTTTCGATTCTTTATTATCTATTGGTCATTTTTTTTACGAAATTTTCTGCTTTTTGTTGCACTTTTACCATTTTCTGCTGTTCAACGTACTTATTTTTACGGTATAGTCGTAGTCGTAGTCTCTACAGGGTGTTTCCGAATTGGTGTTACAACTTTCAGGGATGATGGCGAAGGGCACATGTATCAATTTGAGTTGAGGAACCATGGTCCGAAAATGACTGAGTCGAAAGTTATAAGCAAAAATAATTGTGTGGAAATGGAATTGTGATTTGGCACCATATGCCCTCTTTCCCTTAACTTTTGGAATAGTCGTGGAAAAATGATATGGGCTAGATGTCTCCTACGTGGGTAGCGGTCATTGGCCCTAGCCCTCCTACATACCACTTGCGCAGAGGTCTTGTTTCGTCTTTCTACTCCACAGATTCTTGGGACGGATCATAGAAGCATTTGAAATATGGATATGGAGAAGAATGGAGTGTGTGAAATGTGCAGACGGAATAAGAAACGAAGCTGTGTTGGAAAGCGTGGGTGAAGAAAGAATAATGCTGCAACTGATCAGGAAGAGAAAAGGGAATTATTATTATTATTATTATTATTATTATTATTATTATTATTATTATTATTATCTATACTAATAATAAATCTGTAGCCGAAATTCTACTGGTAATTTTCGATTTTCCAAAAATAATTGGTCCTAACATATATAATTAACCACCCTGAAACCGAAAATAGCTTTTTTGAAATTTTTCTTTGTATGTCTGTCTGTCTGTCTGTCTGTATGTTTGTTACCTTTTCACGCGATAATGGCTGAACGGATTTCGATGAAAATTGGAATATAAATTAAGTTCGTTGTAACTTAGATTTTAGGCTTTATGGCATTCAAAATACATTATTTAAAAGGGGGGTTATAAGGGGGCCTGAATTAAATAAATCGAAATATCTCGCTTATTATTGCTATTTGTGAAAAATGTTACATAACAAAAGTTTCTTTAAAAATAATTTGCGATAAGTTTTATTCCCTGAAAAATTTGATAGGACTGATATTTAATGAGATAAATGAGTTTTAAAATTAAAATAACTGCCATCTAAGGCCGTGTAATGAATTAAAAAACAAATGACTTCGTCTATAAGGGGCCTTGGACAGCAACAATCAAAAGCTATTAAAGATAGCCTACAGAGAATGTTTCTTTGTTCGTATGAAGTAATATCGGAAGCTAAATTAACCGATTTGTATAATTAATTATTATTTCACCATTGGAAAATGTAGTTTCTCTAGATGGACATAATGCTTTAATGTTATTACAGTAACTTCTGATATAATATAATATAATATAATATAATATAATATAATATAATATAATATAATATAATATAATATAATATAATATAATATAATATAATGTATGTAATATTATATTATATAATTTAAGTTATTTGAAGGGTTCAGAACCATAGTGGCCCAAGCGCCATTTACTGAATACGTAGAAAACAAGGGTTAAAATTAAGTTATTACCATAATTCAATGGAAACCTATAACAAGTAAAATGAAATATACACATTAAATCTAAGTGATGTCAATCTTCATTAAACTATGGATGCATGTAATAAAAATTAAGAAACATGTTAAAGGAATTGTCATTGCACCAAATGAGTGTCTCTGGATCAAAATGATCGCATTTTAATATTTTAAATACAATTTAAATTAAGTAACATATTAAACGATTTATCCTTCTATCAAACACGAATGTTCCCTGGATCAAATGTCCTGTTTTAATTATGTAATTACTTTATATTTATTTCTAACGGGTGCAGCGGAGCGCACGGATACGGCTAGTTATTATTAAAATATTTTTACTTTTAGCCTACTGTCAAATTTTCAGAAATTTAAAGTTATTTTATAGGCAACATTTCTGTGATTTTTAGGTGATCAACTTCCGAACCCTAATAATAATGGAAGTTTCGGATCAATACAGCAATCACCAAATTACGTATGGTACATACGACTAGAGATAGGAAAGGAACTAGTCACCCTACCCCATTATCTCCTGGTTTAGTTGCCTCATGAGTGACGCCTTTTTCATTCTTCCCCCAGATCGCAGAGGCATTTCAGTACACTGAACTAAAATTCATAATGGAACGATTCCGAGTTCGACACCCGGTTATACAGAGCGATTCAGTAAAATAGTTTTAAAAAAACCTGAAGTTGGGGTCTGTGAAGTCGGATTAAGGCTGTAATGTGTTGAAATTTGACATTACAGTGAGTGCAGTGGAAAAGTCATGTGCATAATAATTGTTTCGAATTAGCACTAGCTTTGTAAAAAATTGTAATCTATACACATGCTAGAAATTATTTTATTTTGTTCACAGGGCTTGCTCTGTTCGACCTATGGCCTCAGTCCGCAAACACTGCTATTTACAAAATAAAATGGTATTTTTAAAACTTGTATCATAAATAACTATTCATTCATTTATAGTTTTCTGCCCAAGGGCAGGTCCTTCACTGCAAACCCAGCATTTTCCAAATCTGTCTGCCTTCCTTTTTGCCTCCGCATATGATCCATACATCTTAATGTCGTCTATCATCTGATATCTTCTCCCACGAACTTTTCCCCTGTTCATCTACCCTTCCAGTGCATCCTTCAGTACGCAGTTTCTTCTTAGACCAGGGCTGGGCACATTACGTGATTCTGAGAAATGAGCGCTGTTTACTTTGAAGAGCAATTCTCCCGAGCGGTGTGACGTTTGCATACTGTACGTCACTCGCTGTCATTCCAGTGGTTGACTCTGCAGTAGGATGGCGAACTTTGAAGATTCACCCTCCTGAGAAGCTGTATATCAGACGAAAACCTAAATTATATTTTGAGATTGAACATGGCTAATTCATATGTTCCAAACATTGAACGGCTTCTACAAATAAAACGACCTCATAAGTCTCTGAAAACAAGCACATAGTTTTTTGGTTATTGAGTTTCAAAAAGTTTTGTTTCAATAGAAAATATTTATTGACTTCAGATTGACAGAAGTACGATTTTGTTACAATAGTTTATTCATGCAAAAGAAAAGTGTAAGAGAGTGTTTATTACTAATTCTCTTCTTGTGTTTCTGATTGAAATCCTTTATTACATTTGTTAATACAATTAATACCATTATCTAATTGTTAAAGCACTGTGCATATAGAT
The DNA here is from genome assembly GCF_040183065.1 of Periplaneta americana. NCBI lineage: Eukaryota > Metazoa > Arthropoda > Insecta > Blattodea > Blattidae > Periplaneta > Periplaneta americana. Next base: position 9,433,489 of record NC_091120.1, read on the forward strand.
TGTGTAAATAAGCCTAATGATTTGTGTGTGGAGCGAAGTTTATTTCATTACATTAATAAGAGTGTTATAAAATCTGTACTGTACAATGGATTGATGTAATATCTTATAAACTATTATGCACTGAACAGTCGACCTGGTTGGCGAGTTGGTATAGTGCTGGCCTTCTATGCCTATGGTTGCGAGTTCGATCCCGGGCCAGGTCGATGGCATTTAAATGTACTTAAATGCGATAGGCTCATGTCAGTAGATTTACTGGCATGTAAAAGAACTCCTGCGGGACAAAATTCCGGCACAACCGGCGACGCTGATATAAACTCTGCAGTTGCAAGCGTCGTTAAATAAAACATAACATTAACATTGTACTGACAGACTTAATGACTAGAACAACCGTGGCTCTTGTTATATTAATGCAGGAAAGGTAGCTGTACTATGAGTCCGCCACTGCGTGAGCGTTCTGCTCTGGCCACAGTATAAAGAAGATACAGTAGAGACAACTCTTGTCGGCACCTTTGATGTTGTTGGTACTAAAATCAAGCTTAGGGAGGTCTAGTTCTCAATGAATCCAACCATGTCGCTAGTATCGGCAGCGCTAACAGCTGATTTTAGCGATCAGCTGTTCAGACATGCTAAACTTTCAGATGAAACTTTGTATTTACTGTTGTAATTATTTCTTTGTTCTGTAGTAATATTTGTGTCTTATTATGTAGGTCTAATGAAAATTCACTTTTTCTTTTCAAAATACACATAAAGTTGCAGTGTTTATGATTGAAGTAAAACATTCTATTAGCGAAGTGCTTACCGTTTTATTGTTTCTTCATATCCATTGCATTTCTCTCCATATAATGTTATTAGCTAGTCAACAAAATTTTATTATATCCATTGTTGACGTAAATTCATCGAAACGAATGTCATGATCTATGTAGCTAATGATTCAATATTACGTTACCAACATAAGCATCTACCAGTGACTTTAAAATTAGCGTCAATTATTGAATATTTTCATGATGTTTACATACGGAAGTAATTATTATTATTATGATTATATTGCCATTCCTTTGCCTCATGTCTTTAAAATTGTTAAAAGATGAGTAATGAATGTTTTAAGATAATATTAAATTATGCCAGCCTGTCGTAGATGGAGATCCATCTGGTGGAGGTTCCAGACAATACACCCGGTTTCGTGACATGCGCACTCAGAATTTGTTCCCACGAAATGGGCTAGTTGACCTTACTGTATCTTCTTTATACTATGCTCTGGCTTGGAATTGAAGCGAGAGCAGCTCTGGCCGGCTATACGGAGCCGCTTTCATGCCCGGCGCTGTCTTAGACAGTAACTTAACTTATCTAATTTCTTTTTCTCTTCCTGATCAGTTTCAGCATTCTTCTTCTTTCTAAATGCGAGTGGAATAATGCGCAACACGATGCTAGTCGTACGACGAAGTACAGGTCCATTTTCCAGTGGTTAGACCATGCAGACAAACCTGCTGTAAGGCTTAAGATGTGTGATAATCAGGAAGTTATGAGAGAGCATACTCGGCGACCTCGAATTTAAGGTGAACAGACGGTTCAACAAGCTTCAGAAAGGTCATTTGCCGATGATTGGGAGAGAAAGTAAACACTGATGCATACCAAATATTTGTTCGTTTTGGACGTTCTTTGAGCTCGCTACTAACCAATTCAGTGGCGTAGCGTCAATGTAAGCTAAAAAGCTCAGCTTCCCCAGTTAATAACTCCATAATAAACTGCAGTTTATGAACAAAGTTATTTATTAACTTTAATACAATTTATATGTACGCCTTAAATGTTGCGATGCGGCAGTTCAGGATGATTTGTGATGCAGCAGTAAACATGAAGCCTGCACACACCAGCGTACAATCCCCTCCACAGACTCGTTTCTTTCACACATTCTTCTATGTAACGCACCCCGCAGATTTTCCATCCCTTTCTAACTAAACTACCCTGGTTGCAAGGCTCGCAAGAAGCTAGCTTTAGCATTGGAAAGAATTAGCTTCCGAGTTATCCCTTTCGCGAGTTGTGTTCAGTTGAAGTGTTAGTGTGCACTGTGGCTGATATGATAAATAACGAGTGGAATAACAGTTCCTCACACTAATTTATGTAGTCAAAAATAATCTTCTGATAAAGATTTTAACGTTGATTTTTTTACTTGGTTATTTAACGATGTTGTATCAACTACGAGGTTATTTAGCGTCGATGGGATTGGTGATAGCAAGATGGTATTTGGCGAGATGAGGCCCGAGGATTCGCCATAGATTACCTGACATTTGCCTTACGTTTGGTGAAAACCTCGGAAGAAACCCAATCAGGTAATCAGCCCAAGCGGGAATCGAACCCGCAACTCCGGATCGGCAGGCAAGTGCCTTAGCCGACAGAGCTACGACGGTGGCTTTTAATGTTGATTGGTGTAATTTTACTAACACTGTATCTATTGACCGTTAATATTGTGGTTTTTCTAAATATGACAGGGAGTGAGCTAATGTTAAATTATACGTAAGTTACTGTATGTGTCTATAGAGATATGTGTAAACCATGAAATCGTATTTTGCTACCATTTGAGGCGATGCCTTGTTGGTGTTACTTATGAGGTTCCAACCAATCTTCGGACTGTTGACTTGACATCGATTACTATTTATTTTAAGACGCAATACGTTTCCTCATACATGAAAGACAACTTGAGTTAGCTTCCCCTGCTCAAAATTTCATGCTACGCCACTGCTAAACATATGAGAGAATCTGCACACCATCGATACAGCCACAGTTAAATAAGCGACAAAAATAGTGGAGAATCCCTCTCGAATACAAAGTTGACAGTAAAACAAATATCAGGTAATCTAAGGCGAATCTTCGACCTCGCTTCATCTCGTCAAGAAATTGTGAAATGAAATATAATGAAAATGTTATGGTGCTGTGACATTCGTAATTCATAAAGTTTGGTGGACGTTTTCAATTAAATTTATCGGGACTTTCGAATCAGCCTGTATTTAAAAAAAAAGGAAGATTATTTTACATTCTTTACATTATCTGTATGTCCAAACTCAATAAACACTTACATAAATTGTTAAATATTCTAAAATTTTAAAAAAAGATTGGGAATTACATGATTTTCAGAATAATTATCCCTCCGTTGATAGATAATATCTTGTAAAAACCCTTCATAAGAGGAGTGTTAGTCGATCTCTCATTGCCAATCTCATGAATTAACAATCACACCAAGGCATCAGCATTACGATGTGAGATTCTCTCAATGCGATCGTAAAAGCAGGTCATGAGGTACAAAAATATAACAAAACTAATTCTCAACTCTTCACTTAGCGCGTCTGTGTGGGAACGGACTTGAAGTTTGCTTGTACAACTCAGCTAGAGTGCATTAACACATTCCAGGACCTTCCCACAATAACACACTCCGTGTTATACTTCGCCTCCAGTTTCAGATAAAAGCAAATAGTCAAGATGGTTTTGAAACATAAATATTTAGTTTTAGAGATGCAATCTATGATCATAGAAGTAACATTTATTTGCAAAATACAGTGTTGTCACATTGTGCAATCATTGGATTCCTCGAATAATAATAATAATAATAATAATAATAATAATAATAATAACAATAATAATAATAATAATAATAATAATAATAATAATAATAATAATGTTGATTTATTTACCCTGGCAAACTTAAGGCCATACGGCCTTCTCTAACACTCAACCAGGAGTAAAACTGCGTTACAAAAAACACTACAAATTTACAAAGTACACTACAATTTTACACACAAAACTGAAGTAGATAATCATAATATAATGTGAACAACAAGTAAGTAGAAATCAGACATAATATAGAACATATAGAAAGAAAGGAAAAAGCATAATAAAATGTGAACAGCAGGTCAAAATAAATGTGACATAAAAGATATAAAAAATAAGACTATGGGTATTATTGATGACGATAATAATAATAATAATAATAATAATAATAATAATAATAATAAATAATAATAATAATAATAATTTATTTAACCTGGCAGAGGTAATGCCATATGGCCTTCTCTAACACTCAACCAGGAGTAAAACTGCGTTACAAAAAACACTACACATTTACAAAGTACACTACAATTTTACACACAAAACTGAATAAGATAATCATAATATAATGTAAACAACAAGTAAGTAGAAATCAGACATAATATATAACATACACAAAGAAAGGAAAATGCATAATAAAATGTGAACAGCGGGTCAAAATAAATGAGACATACAAAGTAGACTATTATCGATAATAATAATAATAATAATAATAATAATAATAATAATAATAATAATAATAATAGTTGTAGTAATAAAATAGTGCAGTACAAAGCATACAATGAACACAATATTTTTAGGTACACACAGTAAGGAAAATTATGGTTTATTTTATTGGGTTATTTTACGACGCTGTATCAACATCTGGGTTATTTAGCGTCTGAATGAAATGAAGGTGATAATGCCGGTGAAATGAGTCCGGGGTCCAGCACCGAAAGTTACTCAGCATTTGCTCGTATTGGGTTGAGGGAAAACTCCGGAAAAAACCTCAACCAGGTAACTTGCCCCGGGCCACCTGGTTTCGCGGCCAGACGCGCTGACCGTTACTCCACAGGTGTGGACGAAAATTATGATTATATATACGGTAGCTCAAGTTATCACATTATAGATATACCATTATCGGAAAATATGAAAACAAAAGTATAAAATAAGTTAAATATCACTAGAATATAAAAAAATGTGAATACGTGGAAACATGCAATACAACACTTGTAAGTTAGTTTGGCAACTCGTCATAAGATAATTTTCTAACTTGGAATTGAAAGATTCCATTGCTGAATTTCCGTTGGAAGTAAATATCTCTAACAACGCCTTCTGAGTTCTAGCAATAGTATCTATATAGGCTATTGTCTGTACATGGGAGGAGTACAAGTAGGAGAAAGAGAAATAAAGTGCATAAGATTTGCTGATGATATGGCGTTGTTAGCAGAAGAAGAGATTATACTAAGAGATATGCTACTGGAGATAAATGACAACCGTGAGCAGTATGGGATGAAGATAAATGCAAACAAGACGAAGAACATGGTCATAGGAAGAAAAGTAAAGAAGCTAAACTTGAGAATTCTAAATGAGGCAGTAGAGCAAGTGGACAGCTTCAAACACTTGGGGTATATTATAAGCATTAACATGAGCTGCTGCCAGGAAGTCAAAAGGAGTGTAGCAATGGCCAAGGAAGCTTTTAATAGAAGAAGTAGCATCTTCTGCGGACTTCTGGGAAAATAACGTAACGAAAAGAGACTAGTGGAGTGCTTTGTGTGGATTATGACATTATATGAGGCATAAACATGGACATCACGACGAAATAAAGAGAAACGAATAGAAGCATTTGAAATGTGGATATGGAGAATAAATGGAGTGTGTGAAGTGGACAGAGTAAGAAAGGAAGCTGTGTTTATTTATTTCAACCTGGTAGAGATTCGACTATCATGCCTTCTTTTTCCTTCAATCTGGGAATTAAAATATTAAGAATACAATTAAAATTGTAATTACAATTGATATTGAATTTACAATTACAATAAAAATCAAAGTACTAAAAGATTACCTGATTGATAAAGGTTAGATAATTTATTGTAGGAGTTAAGAACAAAGATTTTTTTATAAATTAAACCTAGAAGAGTTACATAGGGATGAAATTACAGAAGATTGAAATATTTTATGCTAGAATAAATAACTATTTACAAGAAGTCATGTCTGAACGAGTCTCAATTAATGACCAAGTGTCTAGTAAGTCTGGGTTTGAATTCAATTTTATTTCGACAATCCCTGATGCTAGCAGGTGGCGAATTCCAGAGTCTTGGCAGGGCTATTGTGAAAGAGGATGAGTCTGAGGATGTGCAATGGGATGGTATTGTTAATATTGTTTCATGGCAAGAGCGTGTGTTCAGATTATGGTGGGAAGAAAGGTAAGTGAAGCGAGACGACAGGTACGAAGGAATATTCTACTACATTAAAACAAAATAATAATACAATAAAACACCAACAATTGGTATATTTTATTGGCGCATCTATTAGGTACTTTAACACATATTTTCTTGGTAACTCTAAATAAGAAATGAAGAGTACAGGGGAAAAACAATAGAAGTCACAATTCTCTTAAAGATAATAAGTTATCATCTAATTCAATATGCAGAGACATAATTTTATTTTTACTTCAATTTTTATTGTACCTGAGTTTTTTAATGTACTTTACTCCCACCCCTTCTACTAATGGAGTTCAACCGTCCTCCACACAGATCCAAGATTGCATATAGTCATAGTAGCCTTACGGTCATATTAAGCAGTACGTTCCAAAAATATGTTCGCGTTTTCCAGTTACGAAAGAGTTTTCAATATTGTATCATTTTCCATTTGCCTACTTCGCAGCCCGGTTTCCCCCACCTGCTTCTATTCTCCTCTCTGTAAATGCTAGTCGCTGGGCTGTCTTAGCTCTTTAATTTCTGTTAGGAATTGGACGTCTAAGTAATATTATACCCATACAATTGCTTAAAATAGCTTAAATAAAAGGGCCTCGTTAAGTAATTAACTGACAACTGATTTCCTCCCTTTCTACGACGCTGCGACGTAACCACTTGAACGGACAGTAGATAGCATGTCTGAGTAATTTTATCTTTTCGAATTGGGCAGAAATGAAGATTGAATTTACAGTACGTAAGGTACTCTTTTATAGAATTATTTCAACATGAGTTACTAGTACGAAGGACGAACCTGCTAATTGGAATTACGTACAATAGTCTATAATGCGATAATATGCACATTAGAACTGAAGCCTGTATCGAAATGAACGGCCACCATTTTCAAAAATATGTTTAAATATCCATATTATGAATATTTTTCAATTTAACTTCATTCTCTATATTGTACGCTAATGTGCTGTAAACAGTATAATATACACTGCATAATGAATACGTTCGCATGGATAGCTCAGTTCGTGAGGAAAAACACTCATTGTTAATACTGTACTGTATTTTGATTAAACAAAATCCTAATGAAAATTATCAAACTCAAAATCGCGATATTTCGTAGTTTACGTAAATGGATGAACTACTTTTCTTCCCTCCTATACCTAGTAAAGTGATTTGTTTGTATATTACGCCAGTATCATCGAACTCCAGTCGTGGAAGGGGGTAGCAAACGATGTTTCCGGTTCTCAATCATTAATCCAAAGGTATAGCCAGGTCAATATTAGAAATGTTAGTAAAATTAAAATTGATGTCCCTGTATTACTGCAAACTGGTGAAGGAGAATTATCACCATGGATACAGTCATCCTTTCCTACTTTCTCATTAGGAACAGCCATAAATTTTGCAGTAATATACTGAATTAGTTACTACCATCACTCTTAAGTGAATTGTGACTTTGATTGTTTTTCCCTGTACTCTTCAAATATAGACACAAGCAGCAATATCAAGGCATAAGTTAATCAAATACTCTGATTTTGTTCTAGTTTATGGACTATTGTTATTTACTGAATGAAGATGGGGCTGGCAAGTTATTTAATTATTTACTTATGCATTTATTCGTCTATAGAATTTTCACTAGAACGCCATGTGAAGTAGGTATCTGAGCTTCTGCGCAAACTGTCCCACATTAAGCGCAAATCAGCCTTCACGCTGGCTCTTTATTTCAAATACGAAATATAGAGAGACTAAAATAACCCCGTCGGATCAAAGCAAAAAAGTTACTCGCTGACAAAAATAATACAGGACAGGTGTTCTCCACGTGCTACGTCATCATGAAGGATTCCTGCGGACAGATGTGGGTTCGCCCGTCATTATGCAATGATGCCGTATCGAATGCTGAGATTCAAAGCGTCCAAGCTGGAAAAAATGTTGGTGTAGTGGTCATAGGCTCACTAGCGGAGTTTTTTTTCAGATCTAATCCTCGTAACCTTCATGGAATGATTGGACAAACGGAACAGACAAGATCTGTGACGCTGTAATCTATTTCTGTATAAATTCAACACACGAGACAATCAATCACAGTTACATGTGTCGTGTACGAGAGCTCGTCCATATTAATTCTTATCTGACTCTTAATCTGCTGTCAAAATCAGTAATACCAAAACATGTGTTGCGTGAAACCTGTAACAATAGCAGGCCTATATTACGATACAAGATTGGGAAGTGTTTTTTTTTTTCTTAAAATCGAGGAAAAGTTTGAAAAAAGATCATATTTTTTTTAAATAGCAAATAAAATATGTTTGGCATTGAAAATTTAGAGCAATATTATTTCAAAGCCTTCGCAAAACTGTACTGTAATGGTAACTAAGTAACAATAAGTAATGTGTCTATTTAGTATAGTTTTATGTTATGAAGATTGGTTTCCTACCAATAAATTTCTCGTGACCAGACTATTGTACGAAATGGAAATATAAAAATTGGAAATTTATCCTTTGATGAGGTGGAAAAATTAAAATACGTCGTATCTTGGAGCAACAGTAACAAATATAAATTACACTTACTTACTGGTTTTTAAGGAACCCGGAGGTTCATTGCGGCCCTCACATAAGCCCGCCATTCGTCCTTATCCTGAGCAAGATTAATTCATTCTCTACCATCACGCTTCCCTAAAATCCATTTTAATATTATCTTCCCATCTACTTCCCGGCCTCCCCAAAGGTCTTTTTCCTTTTGGCCTCCCAACTAACACTCTATATGCATTTCTGGATTCGCCCATACGTGCTACATGCACTGCCCGTCTCAAACGTCTGGATTTAATGTTCCTACTTATGTCAGGTGAAGAATACAATGCGTGAAGTTCTGTGTTGTGTAACTTTCTCCATTCTCCTGTAACTTCATCCCTCTTAGCCCCAAATAATTTCCTAAACACTTTATTCTCAAACATCCTTAATCTATGTTCCTCTCTCGAAGTGAGAGTCCAAGTTTCAGAACCATAAAGAACAACCGGTAATATAACTGTTTTATAAATTCTAACTTTCAGATTTTTTGACAGCAGACTGGATGATAAAAGCTTCTCAACCGAATAATAACATGTATTTCCCATATTTATTCTGCGTTTAATTTCCTCCTGAGTATCATTTATATTTGTTACTGTTGCTCCCAGGTATTTGAATTTTTCCACCTCTTCAAAGGATAAATTTCCTATTTCTATATTTCCATTTCGTACAATATTCTCGTCACGAGACATAATCATATACTTTGTCTTTTCGGGATTTACTTCCAAACCTATCTCTTTGCTTGCTTCCAGTAAAATTCCCGTGTTTTCCCTAATCGTTGGTGGATTTTCTCCTAACTTATTCACGTCATCCGCATAGACAAGCAGCTGATGTAACCCTCTCTGTTATCCTGGACTTTCTTAATGGCATACTGTAAAGGAATATAAATATAATACTCTAAAAACATAAATATAAATATAAATATAAATATCACAATATACATATAATACTCAATATAAATGTACTAGTCTAGAGCAATATAAATTACACTCGGGAGGAAATTAACGTAGAACAAATATGGGAAATGCCTGTTATTTTGCGGTTGAGAAGCTTTTGTTATACAGACTCCTCTCAAAAAACTGAAAGTTAGAATTTATAAAACAGTTATATTACCGGTTGTTTTGTGTGGTTGTGAAACTTGGACTCTCACTCTGAGAGAAGAACAGAGGTTAAGGGTGTTTGAGAATAATGTGCTTAGGAAAAAATTTGGGGCTAAGAGGGATGAAGTTACAGGAGAATGTAGAAAGTTACACAACGCAGAGCTGCACGCATTATATTCTTCACCTGACATAATTAGGAACATTAAATCCAGACGTTTGGGATGGGGTGAGGCGCTTGTCTACCGATCAAGAATTGCGTTCGGGCCTGGGTTCGATTCCCGCTTTAGCTGATTACCTGACTGGATTTTTTCAGAGGTTTTCCCCAACTGTAAGGCGAAAGTCAGGTAACCTATGCCGAATTCTCGGCCTCATCTCGCTATCACCAATCCTATCGACGCTAAATAACCTAGTATTTCATACAGCGTCGTTAAATAACCAACTAAAAGAAAAGTACGTGCATTTGTTGACATCAGGATTAGAAGTAGGCCTACAGTGAACAGACTGTAGTAAGAGTGGAGGATTTAGGGCGAGCGCGTCTCCCATTGGGCGACAATCTGAACGCACCGGCAGTTAGACGCCTCTATGGACTATTATTTTAACGAAGTTCTGTGGAGGGTTGTGGCCACGTGCACTCTCCACGCACTCCGAAGGCCGGTTTCTTTGTTCTTCGGGGGCTAATCCTTCACCAGGCACAGTCTGATCCTGCGAGGGGGATGTCTGCTGCCTCCTAGCGGATTTGCCTCTGAAATTTTGCGCTTCTGTCATAATCCCTCCTAATGACTAGTAGTGACCCATTTTCTTTTTAAAAGGTTAAACGAACTCTTCTGAGATTAGAGTGGACATAATTACTGTGGCCCTTAAGCTCCCAACGGGTTTTTCCGTCTTGAAGAAACCTATTATTTTATCATAATTCGTGGTGCAGATTATGCAAATTGAATGAAAGTCATCGCCCGGCATGTCTGAGATTTTCGTTGAGAAGGACTGTTTAATCGAATAGTCCTTCATGTTATATCATATTTTTTATTCATTACCATATTACAAACTAAAAATCGCAGAAAAATGACCTATAAAATTACCTTAAATTTCTGAAAATATAACATTAAAATTTTAAAATAAATTACCATGATTTTAATAGCAAAATACTAACGAAATAATAGCATACTTCCATCTGTGGAATTTTTTTAGGGGGTTATTTTACGACGTTTTATCGACATCTTACGTTGTTTAGCGTCTGAAAGACAAGAAGGTGATAAAGCCGGTGAAATGAGTCCGAGATCCTGCACCGAAAGTTACCCAGCATTTGCAGCTAAATTCTAGCTATGAGTTTGGCACGGATGGGGAGTTGTGGTATCGTTGCACATCCTGTGGTATGTGAGTTCATTCTGAGTGCAGTGGCTGGGATTCACCAGACAACTATTTGCGTGATGTGTGTGAAAAATTCCAAATCTTGAAGAAAGCAAACACTAAACAACAGGACATATTAAATATTAAGACGTTTCTCTTATCCTAAATTGATAATTTGTTTACTTAGGCCAAATGGCAAATTTACAATGACTCTGCTTATTCATATTATTTTTAGAATGTATAATTGGTTAACTTATCAAAATTATGTGATTTCAAGAGAAAGAAACAACTGAAACTGGATTTTAAAAATATGTCATGAGATATAAATCCAGACGTTTGAGATGGGCAGGGCATGTAGCACGTATGGGAGAATCCAGAAATGCATATAGAGTGTTAGTGGGGAGGCCGGAGAGAAAAAGACCTTTGGGTAGGCCGAGACGTAGATGGGAAGATAATATTAAAATGGATTTGAGGGAGGTGAGATATGATGATAGAGAATGGATTAATCTTGCTCAGGATAGGGACCAATGGCGGGCTTATGTGAGGGCGGCAATGAACCTCCGGGTTCCTTAAAAGCCAGTAAGTAAGTATCATGAGATATACATTGGAATCTTCTAGTGACCGCTATTACCCACAGGTATGGGGAATACTGGTCACAGCAAGGTTTTCTTATTTAATTTTTATATATATTTCATAAATTGCTAATGCCACGAAAATTTTCCCATGAAACATAGACTCGTTATTGAAAATATTCATGTACTTTGATTTTCAATCGTTGTGTAAATGTTCGCGAGACAACGAATTTTGCTTAACTGACCGTCATTCCCCCCTCCTACCCTATATACATACTAGGTTCAAAAAGTTCCCGGAATTTGCTAGCATCATAGAAACAACGTACCTTAAACACTATTCTACAGCATTCCCTTCAAAATAGTTGCCTTCCGCAACAACACACTTTTGCCAACGCGTGTAGAGTTCCTGGAAGCAGGCCTGGAAGCCATTTTGTGAAACCCGTCTTAGTGCTCTCGTCGCGTTTGCGATAACCTCTTCAGCATTGAATCTCCGTCCTTTCAGATGACTTTTCAGACGGGGAAACAGAAAGTAATCAGGTGGTGAGAGATCAGGAGAGTATGGTGAGTGATCCAAAGCAGTTATGTTGTGCCTGGCAAGAAAATTCTGTACAATAATTCCGCGATGAGCAGGTGCATTGTCATGCATAAGGAACCAGTTGTTTTCTACCCACTTTTCTGGACGTTTCCTTCTCACTGCGTCCCAGAGGCGACGGAGGGTTTCTACGTACAATTCTTTCGTTACAGTACGACCTTCTGGAATGAACTCATGGTGCATGAGACCCTGAGAGTCGAAGAAAACTTCCAAAATAACTTTGCTTTAAGTGTGCTTAAATGCGACAGGCTCATGTCAGTAGATTTACTGGCATATGAAAGAACTCCTGCGTGACAAAATTCCGGCACATCCGGCGATGGTGATATAACCTCTGCAGTTGCGAGCGTCGTTAAATAAAACATAACATTTAAAATAACTTTGCCTTTGGAAGTGTCCCTAGGAAATTTTTGCTTCCGAGGAGATGTTTTGGATTTCCACTCAGATGACTGTCGTTTAGGGACTGGGTCGTACAAGTAGCACCAGTTTCATTTTGTTTAAGAAATCACCATCTTCATCAGCCATACTGATCATGTCCCCAGCAAAACACAGAACTTGATGTTTGTACTTTGCTCTGTGGACATAATTACAAAATGCGACGAACAAACAAAACACTATGATAAACAAATGCCTACAACTCAAAACCAATAATTGCCATTATCAACAAACTTTAAGGAAATGACATCATGAATGTTACCAACAAAACAAATGTATAATATCCCTTGTTATATATTAATACGAAAAATGGTAGTAAAATTTCGGGAACTTTTTGAACCTAGTAGTATATATATATATATATATATATATATATATATATATATATATATCAAGAAAAATAAATCATCCGGCCTTAATTAAGGATGACCACGAGAATCCGGAAATTAATAGCAAATAAATATAATGAATAAAATAAAATGTAATAGCTAATGAAGCACCGTTGATTATCAATTACAAAATAAAATCTTAGAAGATGACCTTGAAATTAAACTTACAAATAAATTATTTTACTTAAAATTAGCAAATCCTTAATTAAGAGCTTCTGAGTGGTCTAAATGAAATAGTATAATCGGCAGGGAATGTTTAAGAATTTGGGTCATGATATTTTTTTTTTTAATTTCAAAAGATGGCATTGCTAATTATTTTAAAAATTATATGTAAATTTTGGTAAAGAACCCCAAGCACTAAAAGATTAACCTACCACTATACTTGGTACTGGCACTGAGGTAGGGAATACAAGGCTCATAAATGATCCTCCTTTAATGACCAACCTGATGTGCTTGGTTGAGATCTCTCTTCATGTATATAGTTGGATCTATGATAATAGCCTTTTGTTGTTGCCTGTTTAATACTATTATATCCGCTCTTCTGTGAGAGTCATATTATAAATGCAGTGGACCTCTTCATGAACTTCCCAACCCTTGTTCCGAAGAAGACAGGCGATAGCTCCACGGACTCTATGATGCCTGTTGTTACGCAATAACTCTCCTTTCCGACAAAAGCCCAACACGTGGCCAAGAGTTTCTGTCTCGTTGCAGTCTGGTTGATGACAATGGGTCGTGCTGAAAGCTCTGAACTACAGTAATGTTGCAAGACATCTTGATTGCATTAATGTATTCCGAAGATCCATGAATGACTCTTGGGTATTCTTCGTAGATGACTAACCTTTTCCTTTATGAGATAAATGACACCAATAAGCTTATTTTTAATATCGCCTGAGATATCACTTGATTTCAACACTTATGGTTATCCTTTAATATAAAAATAAGGTTATTAAAATATTTTGAAGAGTTATATTGGAGAGTAGGCTTTCACGGCCGGCGTTAATAGGAGAAAGGTTTTCCGGGCTATGAGGCCGTGGTCCGTTGGTCCACTGAAGATGTTCACCGCAGCAGTGAACGAAACGTTTGGTCACACAACCAACGGACCACGGCCTCATAGCCCGGAAAACCATTCTGCCATTTTCAAGACTGGTGCAAATAAGGATTTAAGTGCTATTTTCGTGAAAATAGTTTCTATTCACTGCATTGCCGATCTATGTGGTTAGCACAACGCAGGAACACCGATGACAAAAAATGTAGGTCAAATACAATATGAAGAACACATAGTTGGTATCCAAGCAACGAAAATAAATTTTGTGCGAGATCGTGCGTATTTGCTTGTTTTCCGCACAGAACCAATACGCGGTAAGTGTGAAATACCACATTCAGTATTCCCAACGTAACACACATAACAATTTCCCTCTTCTTACCGCTTAAGCGCCACATTCATTTTACTGCTTTAGGCTTTTAACATATTATTTTTAGAGACGTTTAACATAGTAATAATTATAAATTGGAAACTTACCACTGCAATTTCACCTAAATTGCAATGTTAATTATTGTTTTTAAATATTTGCAAAAAATAAGTAAAGTCTACTACTCCACGAAACTTATTGCATTCCTGACACAAGTAACATTAAGGAAGCCGTGAAAAAATCAACGAGATTCCAGATGCCGATGTTATTACTGCAATATGTTATATAAATAATATTGTTAAAATATTAAAATGAAAAATAAATCATTACATAACCTTACCGTTTGTTTTAAGTTCGCATTTATAGACTGAGGGGAAAAAAAGACAGACGTATATCACGGCCTGCTGGAGTATAGTAAACACAGAAAAAATTTTACAGCAACAATGTTGAAGAAAGATATTTTGGTGTTCCGAAGTTGGCGTCATTAAGCAGAAACCAACATGGAGATTTCATTGCAACTAATTAGAAATTCGTCTTTCAGGTATGTAATAAACGATCTTCGCACAAAATAATGTACGATACATGAGCGGTATGTTTGTTTTCATGTTCTCGGAAATTAAAAAAGCTCAACTACGTTTCGCTTTTTCAATCTTTTCCTCGACCATGAAAACGTCAACATACCGCTCTTGTAACGTATATTACTATTATACTTCCCTTCTTGTAACTAAAGTTGAATCCCACACATTTATGGGTATATGTTGCTACCACTTGAGAAAGAGTGAAATATGATAAATTTAATTAATACCTAGCGATCGTATGGTAGTTAAAATTTAAGATTACATCGACTCAATCCATCAAGCCTTCGACTACCTGCTGTAATTAGCTTGCCACCGGATTCGATGGAATTTATGAATAAATTACATTAAGAATGTGGCTGTTTGCATGAGAACCCACACGGAATGGAAGAAAGAGAAGCATTTCTCATGTGTATAAAAACGTTCGCCTTCAATTTAGTCCGTCATTACAGAGAAGAAGAGTGGGTTACGAGAGAAACTTTACATTCCTCCATTATCACAACTTGGCATATTCTGACCACGTACGGGCACAAGATTCAACAAGGCATAATATCAAAGAGGTGAATGACATGGGGCGATGAGTAGTGGATTTCTTCATGCAGATCGATGCCCGGTGAGATCATCATCAACTGAGTGTCCTGCATGGAAGTTGTGCTTCAAAACACACGCTGCAGTTCCACATTCAGATCCTTTTTTTTTTTCCTTCTAAACTATAATATGCCATTAGGAAAGTCAAGGATAACAGAGAGGGTTTGGAATTGAACGGGTTACATCAGCTGCTTGTCTATGCGAATGACGTGAACATGTTAGGAGAAAATCCACAAACTATTAGGGAAAACACGGGAATTTTACTGGAAGCAAGTAATGAGATAGGTTTGGAAATAAATCCCGAAAAAAACAAAGCATATATGACTGTCTCGGGACCAGAACATAGTACGAAATGGAAATTTATTCTTTGAGAAGGTGGAACAATTCATATACCTTGGAGCAACAGTAACAAAATATGACACTCGAGAGAAAATTAAACACTGAATGAAATGGAAAACGCCTCCTATTATTCCGTTGAGATGCTTTTGTCATCCAGTCTATTACCATTTCTTCTTCATGTTTGTGAAATTTGGACTCTCACTTTGAGAGAGGAACAGAGGTTAAGGATATTTGAGAATAACGTGTTTAAGAACATGTAAGAGGGATGAGGGTAATATTTTGGCGAATCCTCGGACCTCACCTCATCTCACTACATCTCGCTAAAATATTGTAAAAAATCGCACAAAATTGTAAAAATTGTAGAAAATTACTAAATTTTAAAACTATGAAAATGTGTAAAAATTGTAATTGTAATATTGTATAATTTTCACTTGTTCCACATCTTAAAGCTTCATTGCTCATGTAAGATCTATGGAATAAAATGAATGAATGAATGAATGAAGGAACGAACGAACGAACGAACGAAGGAACGAACGAACGAAAGAACGAATGAATGAATGAATGAAGGAACGAACGAACGAACGAATGAATGAATGAACGAAGGAACGAACGAACGAAGGAACGAACGAACGAAGGAACGAACGAAAGAAGGAAGGAACGAACGAATGAATGAAGGAATGAACGAACGAAGGAACGAACGAACGAACGAAGGAACGAACGAATGAAAGAATGAACGAACGAAGGAACGAACGAATGAATGAATGAAGGAACGAACGAACGAACGAACGAACGAACGAATGAATGAATGAAGGAATGAACGAACGAACGAAGGAACGAACGAAAGAAGGAACGAACGAAAGAAGGAAGGAACGAACGAATGAATGAAGGAATGAACGAACGAAGGAACGAACGAACGAAGGAAGGAACGAACGAATGAATGAAAGAATGAACGAACGAAGGAACGAACGAACGAAGGAACGAACGAATGAATGAATGAAGGAATGAACGAACGAACGAAGGAACGAACGAACGAAGGAACGAACGAAAGAAGGAACGAACGAACGAATGAATGAATGAAGGAATGAATGAATGAATGAACGAACGAATGAACGAATGAATGAACGAACGAATGAAGGAATGAATGAATGAAGGAACGAAGAAACGAACGAACGAATGAATGAATGAAGGAATGAACGAACGAGCGAGCGAACGAATGAATGAAGGAATGAATGAATGAATGAATGAATGAATTAATTAATTAATGAACGAACGAACGAACGAACGAACGAATGAATGAATGGAATTCACAGGAGAATGGAGAAAGTTACACAACATAGAACTGCACGCATTGCATTCTTCACCTGACATAATTAGGAACATTAAATCCAGACGTTTGAGATGGACATGGCATTTACCACGCATGTATACAGAGTGTTAGTTAGGAGACCTGAGGGAAAAAGAACTTTGGAGAGGCCGAGACGTAGAATGCTATAATGTTATGGTTTATTTAACGACGCTCGCAACTGCAGAGGTTATATCAGCGTCGCCGGATGTGCCGGAATTTTGTCCCGCAGGAGTTCTTTTACATGCCAGTAAATCTACTGACATGAGCCTGTCGCATTTAAGTGCACTTAAATGCCATCGACCTGGGCCGGGATCGAACCCGCAACCTTGGGCATAGAAGGCCAGCGCTATATCAACTCGCCAACCCCGAGACGTAGATGACAGGATAATATTAAAATGGATTTGAGAGAGGTAGGATATGATGATAGGGACTGGATTAATCTTGCTCAGGATAGGGACCGATGGCGGGCTTATGTGAGGGCAGCAATGAACCTTCGGGTTCTTTAAAAGTCATTTAAGGAAGTAATGGCGGGTACCGGTATTTCCCTCAACCCATTAAGAGCAAATGCTAGGTAACTTTCAGCAATGGACCCTGGACTCATTTCGCTGGCATTATCTACAGTAATCTCAACAAAGGTTTTGATTTATCCACATAAAATCAAAACTCGAGTGGGATTTAATTGACTATTAGAAGATCAGAAGAAAGTGTATAAATATTAGAAGAAATAAAGTACTCTAATACAATAAAACATTAATTGACTTACTAAAATTCTATTTCGCTAATGTCAGCTTCACCAAAACTTTTGAACGGACCCGCCATTTTCAGTTGACTATCTATACTGTAAACAAATGACGATAGGAAAGCATGTTTTATAGTACCGTAAAGAATTTGCAGTTTTAAATGTTGGCAAACAAAGAAACAAATGCTAGGGAAGTGATAAAATCAAACAAGTTTTAGGGAAGTGATAAAATTGTGGCGATAAACAGCCATGATTGGTTGAAACATGTCCTTTCGTAACGTTTTATTGGTCAAAAGTAGTGTGACATAGTAAAAGTGTAGTAGTCGCCTTACTTTCATTCAGACACTAGATAATCATAGCAGTTGATAAAGCGTCGTAAAATAAACCACTTAAACATTATGAATAAGTAGCGTGGAAACTAATTTCGAAATGCAACTAGAACGGCTTAAACCAGCTCTGTGAGTGAGGTAGGAAAGCAATGCATTAGACCTTCGTGTCACTGATTAAAATTGATCGCTGCACTTCTGCAGCCTTAGAGTCTAACTTGCAACATTGTTTTGTTATCGGTTTCCAATATATAATACAAATGTTATAACCAGAGTTGGTCCCTTTCTCTCTCCACGAGTCTGGGCTATGACGAAGTTGCAGCAACGATCGAAGTTGGGTCATAATTCGTGTCCAGTACAAGAACAAACTACATTCCGCCAACTGTTACCAGGTCTGTTCTTACTGCAAGTCTGCAAGAAACAGCTTCCCTCAGGATTACAGCTCGGTGCTACACATGCTAACGCAATAATTGTGTCGACACAAGGACACCTCGAATTACAGAATAGAGAACTCTAAACTGTAGACATCGAAATGGTTACACTACTATGGATGCATTGTAGGCTATTCACTGTCAGCATTCTTAAAGGATTGTGTACCTAGTTTGCAGGTCCGATAGAACAAAAAGACAGTCCGAAATAAAGAAATAAGGAAGGAAGGAAATAAATAAAGAAAAGAAAGGAGGAAAGAACATTATAACAAACATATTTACAAATATAATTAAAAATTATTGCCTAGTTATTTCAAAAGAAGTTTCTAACAAATAAATTAATCAATACACTCAAAAAAAGAAAGAAAGAAAGAAAGAAAGAAAGAAAGAAAGAAAGAAAAAATGGAAAGAAAGAAAGGAGAGAATGGAAACAAAGAAAGAAAGAAAAAATGGAACGAAAGAAAGAAAGAAAGAAAAGTATGGAAAGAAAGAAAGGAAAGAAAAGAAAGAATGGAAAGAAATAAAGAAAGAAAGGGAAGAATGGAAAGAAAGAAAGGAAAGAATGGAAAGAAATAAAGAAAGAAAGGAAAGAATGGAAAGAAAGAAAGGAGAGAATGGAAACAAAGAAAGAAAGAAAGAAAAGAAAGAAAGAAAAAAAGAAAGAAAAGAATGGAAGGAAAGAAAGAAAGAAAGAAAGAAAGGAAAGAAAGAAAGGAAAGAATGGAAAGAAATAAAGAAAAAAGGGAACAATGAAAAGAAAGAAAGGAAAGAATGGAAAGAAATAAAGAAAAAAAGGAACGAAATAAAGAAAGAAAAGAATGGAAAAAAATAAAGAAAGAAAGAAAGAAAGGAAAGAATGGAAGGAAATAAAGAAAGAAAGGGAAGAATGGAAAGAAAGAAAGAAAGAAAGGAAAGAATGGAAAGAAATAAAGAAAGAAAAGAATGGAAAGAAATAAAGAAAGAAAGAAAGAAAGGAAAGAAGTAAAGAAAGAAAGAAAGGAAATAAATAAATAAATAAATAAATAAAGGAAAGAAATAAAGAAAGAAAGAAAGAAAGAAAGGAAAGAATGGAAAGAAACAAAACTCAAAAAAGAAAGAAATATAAATAAAACTACATAAGGAAATATACACAGACGGAAATACGAGAGAGAGAGAGAGAGAGAGAGAGAGAGAGAGAAGCATACAGAAAGGAAGAAGGAAATAAAGAAAGAAAATAAAACAGAAAAAAGGAAAAGAGACAAGGTATACGGTAAGGAGATAAAAGCGAAAACAGACAAGAAGAAATGACAGAAGAAAGAAAGAGAAGAAGAATGAGTATAGAGGGAGATATGGAGGAGTGAAAGTGAGGAGATGTTTAAGGAGTACGAAGGAAAGGATTTATTTTTTATTTTAGTTGGTTATTTAACGACGCTGTATCAGCTACTAGGTTATTTAGCGTCCATGAGATTGGTGATAGCGAGATGGTGTTTGGCGAGATGAGGCCGAGGACTCGCCATAGATTACCTGGCATTCACCTTACGGTTGGGGAAAACCTCGGAAAAAACCCAACCAGGTAATCAGCCCAAGCGGGGAAAGAACCCGCGCCCGAACGCAACTTCAGACCGGCAGGCAAGCGCCTTAACCGACTGAGCCACGCCGTGGCACCGAAGGAAAGGATTTACGCAAGTAAGGAGGTGAGGATTTAAGGAGATAAGGATGAGAGGATTTAATGAGTAGAAAGAGGTTTTAAGGAAGTAAGGAAAAGATGATATAAGGAAATAAAGAGAGGATTGTAGGAAATAGGAGACGATTTTAGGAGGTCAAGAGGAGAGGACTTAAGGAGGTAGAAGGAGACCATTTTAGGAGTAAAGAGAAGAGGACTTAAGGAGGTAGAAGGAGATGATTTTAGGAGGTAAAGAGAAAAAGAGGAGATGATTTTAGGAGGTAAAGAGGAAAGAATTTAAGGAGGTAGAAGAATACGATTTTATGAGGTAAAGAGGAGAGAATTTAAGGAGGTCGGAGGAGACGATTTTAATAGATAAAGAGGAGAGGAGTTAAGGAGGTAGTAGGAGATAATTTTAGGAGGTAAAAGGAGGGAATTTAAGGAGGAGATGATTTTAAGAGGTAAAGAGGAGAGAATTTAAGGAGGTAGAAGAATACGATTTTATGGGGTAAAGAGGAGAGAATTTAAGGAGGTCGAAGGAGACGATTTTAGGAGATAAAGAGGAAAGGAGTTAAGGAGATAGTAGGAGACAATTTCAGGAGGTAAAGAGAAAAGGAGTTAAGGAGGAGATGATTTTAGGAGGTAAAGAGGAAAGAATTTAAGGAGGTAGAAGAATACGATTTTATGAGGTAGAGAGGAGAGAATTTTAGGAGGTCGGAGGAGACGATTTTAGGCGATAAAGAGGAGAGGAGTTAAGGAGATTAAGGAGACAATTTTAGGAGGTAAAGAGAAAAGGAGTTAAGGAGGTAGAAGAATACGATTTTATGAGGTAAAGAGGAGAGAATTTTAGGAGGCAAAGAGGAGACGATTTTAGGAGATAAATAGGAAAGGAGTTAAGGAGGGAGTAGGAGATGATTTTAGGAGGTAAATAGGAGAGAATTTAAGGAGGAGATGATTTTAGGAGGTAAAGAGGAAAGGATTTATGGAGGTAGAAGAATACGATTTTATGAGGTAAAGAGGAGAGGAGTTAAGAGGTAAAAGGGAGAGGATTTAAAGATGTAAAGAGAAGAGGACTTAAGGAGCTAGAAGACGATTTTGGGAGATAAAGAGGAGAGGGTTTAAGAAGGCAGGATGGGAGGATTTGATGAAATAACATGATGTAAGGAAATAGGGAGGAGAGAATTTAAGGGGGTAGGAGGGGACAGTTTAAAGGGGTGAGAAGGAGAGAAGTTTCAGGAGGTAAGAACAGAAGAAAAGGAAGAAATAATGGAAGAAATAAGAAGAGAAAAGGAGGGAGAGAACGGAATTAAAATATTAAATGACTGGAAGAGGGTTACAAAAATATGAGGATAAAAGAGATAAATAAGACAGGAAAGGAAGAAATGAAACTGATATAGCTGGAAAATGAAGACGAATTAATAAGAAACAGAAACAAAGAAAAATGGCGGGAAAGAAAGAGAAACAGATAAAGGGAAAGGAAAAACAAGCAAAAGGAGAAAAGTTGAATAAAAAGAGAGATTGGAAACGTTAGGAAGAACCATACAAGAAAGAGAAAGAAGAGCCGCTTTCCAGACTAGATGAAAAGTCGCCGAACATTATCAGTTCTGGCCTTTCTTTGGGTCAAAGTCAAGTAATTAATAGGAAGTGTGGACACATATCAGTGTTACAAGAATAATCATTTGGGTCATTGACAACTCTGATAGCAACTGTGTAACATCAGTAATTTTAACGAAATAAACAGAAACTGATATGACTACACTAATCGTGAGAACGTAGCTCCATTCTGGGTCTTGTAGCATATCGAGAAACTCGGCAGATGTGAAACTGCATCGAGCAACGCTGCGTATTTATGTATAATGTTTCAAGTTCAGCAATTTACTGACAACCTATTCACGACCTGTTGGCTGTATGGCAGTTATACGCATGACCTGTTGATTTTGCCGATTTGAAACACAGAATAACCGCTTGTGTATCCATTATCTCACGGACATGCCGGCATAAACATGAACTCAACCGTTCCACCAGGCATTACCGCAAATAGAGGCGGGCGTCTATTCACCTAAAGCAGGGCTACGGAGAGAACAGCATCTCGGTGTACAGAACACAGTATTTGCGCCGGTGCTGCACGTTCGTATTCTTCTGCAGAATATAACCGAGTATACTATTCATAATATACTAACAGCAGTACCTATCTCAATACAACGCAAAGACCTTTCTTCCGGTCGTCAATACCCCAATATTAATAACTTCATACAAATAGCCATGGATAAGGATGGAGCGTGTGAAAGGAAAGACAGAATAAGAAATGAAGCTGTGGTGTAAAGAGTGGGTGAAGAAAGAATAATGCTGAAACCGATCAGGGTCACTGGCTGAGAATAAACTGCCTAGCAGCGGTCTTTGAGGGCTGTCCTTCCTTAAGGAGATTCAAGAATAACTTAAAAAGTTGTGTATAAAGTGGAAATTAAAATTAAGGTGGCATTTAACGTTTAATTTTTTAAGGTGACATGTATTTATTTAGCCTGACGAGTTACTCCCTTGGATTGAATTGTAAATTATTTAAAAATAGCGTGTAAGAGGGTCTTAGACTAGAAATGTTTAGCTTAAATGTAGTTCTGTTTATAAGTATGAATAAGGGTGTAATTATTTGACTTATTTGAACTGTTATATCAGTGAAGCGAGGTGAGTCGGTGAAGTTATGGTTTTACAGTGCAGTGAATAGTTCCGATCAGTGATAATTTATAGCGTCAATGAAATGTGTTCTATAGTGTCAGTGAAATGTGTTACAGAGTGTCAGTGAAATGTGTGCTAAAGTGTCAGTGAAATGCGTCATAGTGCCACTACAGGGAATGAGATGAGAGTAAAGTGAAAGACTATTGAAACTCATGTAGGACCTATACATATGTAGGTTGTATTGTAAAATTAGGTATTTTATGTTTTATTATTAATTGTAATTATTGTGTTAAACTGTATTGTGTATTATTATTGTATTGTGTATTCTTATTGTATTGTATATTGTATGATTGTATTGTGTATTGTAAATTTTATTGTGTATTGTTTATCATTTTATTGTGTATTGTTTATATTGTGTATACCACTGCCACCGGGTGCTTGCCCACTTGCAGTGTAAATACATACATACATACATACATACATACATACATACATACATACATACATACATACATACATACATACATACTGAAGGATGCACTGGAAGGAATGGTGAACGGGAGAAGAGTTCGGGGCAGAAGAAAATATGAGATGATAGACGACATTAAGATATATGGATCATATGAGGAGACAAAGAGGAAGGAAGAAAATAAGAAAGACTAGAGAATGCTGGGTTTGCAGTGAAAGACCTGCCATTTGGTAGAACAGTATACATACATACATACATGCATATATGCATACATACATACATAGGCCTACATACATACATACATACATACATACATACATACATACATACATACATACATACATACATACATACATACATACATACATAAGTACAGAAAAAACTAAAAACTGCATGTGATATGATTCATAATTACGACCTACAATTATAATCACCATCATCATCATCATCAGAGGGCGGATGTTGATGACCTAAAATCTACTTAAAATGGTCATTAAAATGCCCTTAAACTAAAGGAGAAATGACAAAGAATTAAAAGAAAATGACATTTAAATATTACCGGTATTCACCATAGGCCTACTCGTACCACAGCTTCTTAAAAATTAGTCACCTTGTTTCAATGACTGCCCTGCAAATCTAGGAGAGAGGAGGCAACTTCCTGGAATTTGGCTAAGATAAAGGAAAAGGGAATGCAACAAAATGAAGGTTTTAAGACAAAACTATAGATTTTAATGGGCTTTACAATGTGTTTCAATCAGGGATGGTCGGTCAAAGCCCTCACTTAAACTAAGCTGCTGTCAAGCATTTTATATTACTTCCGTTGTGTGAAGTGAAACCTTCAGTGGAATGAGGGATGGACTTTAGAGTCTGTTCCAAAGTATAGAACTCAAACTTCACTGTTATTCAGTAGGTAATTACTACGGACCTATTTGCTTAGAAAATGATTTAACAGAACTATCGGTAAAGAAGAAAGTAAAATGCATTGCAAATGATCTAGAAGTTCTTCAAAGTATTAAAAATGACCAAACAATGCCGACAAAATATATAAATGACCTATTAGTTAAAAAGCGTCAAAAAATGCAATATAAGAATTTTTTTTTACATTGATATTAACATAGAAAGGATTTCTATATTAACAGGCATAGTCCTAATGTGAAAAATAAAAAGGTGACTTTTCATCACCATCCGCCCCCTAATTATTTTTATTCCCACATAAAGTATTAGCAGACCCTATTGGATCCATTACGATTTCCTCCCAACGTCTTAGGAGTCCCAAATTTCTGTGACTTCCGTGAAATATAGGACAGGATCTATTTGCGTATTCTGCTTAGGGGCATCGTGTGATTTCCAAATTGCACGGTATTCTTGAATGTACTTGACAACTGAGTCCATTTGAGGTCTTTTATGGTATCAACCTTCCTTCGATGTTCGAGAAGCGAACAACCTGCGATTCTCCTCATGAACCTCATCTATGTAATAATAATAATAATAATAATAATAATAATAATAATAATAATAATAATAATAATAATAATAATAATAATAATAATAATAATAATAGTAAATCCCGAAAAGACAAAGTATATGATTATGTCTCGTGACCAGAATATTGTACGAAATGGAACTATAAAAATTGGAGATTTATCCTTCGAAGAGGTGGAAAAATTCAAATATCTTGGAGCAACAGTAACAAATATAAATGACACTCGGGAGGAAATTAAACACAGAATAATTATGGGAAATGCGTGTTATTATTCGGTTGAGAACATCTTATCATCCAGTCTGCTGTACAAAAATCTGAAAGTTAGAATTTATAAAACAGTTATATTACCGGTTGTTCTGTATGGTTGTGAAACTTGGACTCTCACTCTGAGAGCGGAACATAGGTTAAGGGTGTTTGAGAATAAGGTGCTTAGGAAAATATTTGGGGCTAAGCGGGATGAAGTTACAGGAGAATGGAGAAAGTTACACAACACAGAACTGCAAGCATTGTATTCTTCACCTGACATAATTAGGAACATTAAATCCAGACGTTTGAGATGGGCAGGGCATGTATCACGTATGGGCGAATCCAGAAATGCATATAGAGTGTTAGTTGGGAGACCGGAGGGAAAAAGACCTTTAGGGAGGCCGAGACGTAGATGGGAGGATAATATTAAAATGGGTTTGAGGGAGGTGGGGTATGATGATAGAGACTGGATTAATCTTGCACAGGATAGGACCGATGGCGGGCTTATGTGAGGGCGGCAATGAACGTCCGGGTTCCTTAAAAGCCATTTGTAAGTAAGTAAGTAATTAATAATAATAATAATAATAATAATAATGATAATGATAATAGTAATAATAATTGTAAAACGATCTATTATAATTTGTATTCCACCGGGCTTCAGTTTCAAAACCTCTCAGTCTAAATAACTATTTCGATTAAATTTTATTAAGGGAAACACGTGAATTTAGAGGTTGAAAGATAAGTTTACAACTATTATTAATTACATTTTAGGTTTTAGCCTCTCACCCTCACCCCTTTGAAATTCCAAATGTCACTTCTATATTTTGTTACTTATATTCGAAAGTGTATTCATTGTTTATATTGACCTATTCGTGAAGTGAGAAACCTGTGAGCCCCAATAATAGAGTGAAGGTCAAAGGGATGACTATGGCATTTCAATTGTACCGTGGACATGAATGTCACGGTTAAGACAACATATTTATTTCTGTATAATGAAAGACGAGAGAAAAACAAACTTCTCCTAAGTCTTAACACTCTGGGCAACTGTTGCCAATGCCATTGATTTTCCACCAAATCTGGAGATTTTCGGTTGTCAATAGGGGAAAAATACTGTGCGAAACTTAATCTCCTTCATGCTGTACTGGTTGATAAATTGTGCTATTGAAGCAACTTACAATTAATGACATCTCAATTTTGTTTCTTTTTATAGTCATGACATATATGGGAGTGGTTTTTGTATTTTGATATGAACTTTGATCTTTAAAGGTTCTGCTCTAGCTCCAAAGCATATATACGTAGCAATTTAAACGGTACTGTGTCACATGAGAGTGTATTCATGTTATTTTATGATTACACAAGCTGATGTCCATGCAAACGCATTACGATCTGAACAGAACGTTTTTACCAATATGCAGAGATCGTTTTAGTTCATGTCAGAGGTCTATTGGCGGGATTTTTATTGTGTTCGGAGAGTTGTTAATGAACTGCTCTTACTATGTTAGGAACTATAGATGTTTGATATAAGCTTTGAGGATAATATGAACATTTCAGATGATTAATATTTTCTCATAAGACTGGTATCCAATTTTTGGCCCCAATCATATTCTCCATTAAAATGTGTATAAGGCGCGATTTTCTTTAAATAAGTATAAATATTTACATGCTAGCTATTTATATTATTTAATTATAGTTTGTGCCAAGTTTCACCAGCGTCTGTATTTTTTTTGTATTTGTATGTGCTATATCTGGTGGGATGGATGAGAAGGCCTTATGGCCTTAATCCTGTGAGATTAAATAAATAAATAAATAAGTGAGTGAGTGAGTAAGCAAATAAATAAATTAAATAAATTAATTAATTTAATTAAATCAATTAATTAACTAAATTAATTAGATAAATACATCATATAAATAAATTAGATAATTAAATAAATAAATTAATTAAATTAATTAACTTCATAAATTAAATAAATAAATAAATTCATTAAATAAATTAAATAAATAAATAAATTAGTAAATAAATAAGTAAATAAATAAATAAATCAATCAATATATAAATAAGAAAAAAGCCTTCGTCTATATTCAAAACGTCTAACAGAGGTTGTGCTTAAAATAATAGCGCCACTGATACAGATATTGGAAAACAACTTTTGTCACAGCTATGTAAGATTATACAGAGCATTCTTCCATTAGAAATACGATTTTGAATAACTATAACTAGAGCCCGGATGTTTAGGCATTTATTTTGGTTAAAATTGGTTAAAATAGGCAGGCATATAGGCACTAAAAATAGTAATAGGCATTTATTATTCATGGAAACAGACAAAAATATACAAATACTTAATAAACTATCCCACACGGTACTCACTTTCCTTGGTTACATGTCACAACAAGATGCTTTTTAAGTTGTCAACTGTCATAGTGAGCCGCCTGCCAGAGAGAACGTTTTTCATGGTGGAAAAAGAACTTTCTACTTCTACTGAAGTGACTGGAGCAAACTTAAAACGACTTATTTCAGAAGGACTGTCTCTACTTTCATTCAGAGATCGGGAAAAGCCGACTTTGTGTTGTCTCAAAAAGAGGGGTGTGAGAAGGGATTAGAGGCTTCAAAGGACGCGTGACTTGTGGGTGCAAGCGATAACAGTAACGGGACCTGGAGATATGTCTTACTTCGTCTATGTTGTTATGGCGATGGGGGAGTGAAGCGATGCCGTCCATCCATCCAGTGGCGGAAGGGACTAGTTGATACATTCTGTAGCGCAAAGTAAAATAACAAAATATCTCTCTTCGTATACCTTATTTTATTTCAAGGAGTGCAGTTCGTTGGCTCCTTTGAACACCCATTTACAGATTTATGACTTCCTACACAAACACCTCTGACAATTCCATCCTGTCCCCTAGTCCCAACATTGCACAGTTGTCACAATCCTGATGACCTTCGAAATTATGCAGTGAAACTGACGGGATTCGTGGAATTCGGAAAGATGCGGCAACTCTGCCTCCACGTGGATTTGACGGGCACCTGTCAATTCTTCTGAACGAGAGTTGTGATTGGTTACTGACAGGAGGAGACAAGATTTCCGTCACAGTAAGGAAGACATTTATTTATGACAACCTATTAGTAGTGGGCAATAGAAGGTCTGTCGGCAAAGTCCTTTCTATGAAACTGCACTCCATGAAAAAAAATAGAGTATACTGTGTAGTTCCGTCACTGAGCTTGTCTTTCAAGAAACTGAGTTCCGGTAGCCTGTACAATAACACTATTTTCAAAGGAATTCTGAAAATTTACAACTCTCCTATAATCTCCACCCTCATTTGAAGGGACTTGGTTTTATTGCTACTGATACAAGATAAACCTTACCAGGTATAATACTTCCCTCATCCCCTTTCTTTCGCTGGTAAACCCTAAGCCACCTGCGGAGTAACAGTCAGCGCGTCTGGCTGTGAAACTAGGTGGCCCGGGTTCGAATCCCGGTCGGGGCAAGTTACCTGGTTGAGGTTTTTTCCGGGGTTTTCCCTCAACCCAATACGAGCAAATGCTGGGTAACTTTCGGTACTGGACCCCAGACTCATTTCACCGGCATTATCACCTTCATTCCATTCAGACGCTAAATAACCTAGATGTTGATACAGCGTCGTAAAATAACCCAATAAATAAAATAAAAATAATAAACCCTAAGCATTGAGGGTTTTACTGTTCAAACATCTTTGTTAAATGACATAAAAGATGGAATCGGTAAGGGTAAAAGTTTACGACTTCTTGTAAACATATGTATTGCTGGAAAATAAGATTCTCAGGAAATATTTGTGTGAGGTGAATATATATTTTTAATTTGTACAACTGTTCTTTTTTGTTTTTTTTATATAATTTATGTGCGGTTTATTTTAAATGCATTAAAAATATATAAAATGCATAATAACGATGTAAAAAAGCTAAAAAAAAATGCATTTAATCTTAAAATTGGCGACGGGAGCTAAAATAGGCAAAAAACGCAAAATAAAAATTAGGCCTATCGTCCCCAAATGTGTGGAAACGTGTTTATCTATAATAGGTCTTTCATACATACACTCTGTTAAAAAATGGCATTTTGCCTAACATTCTGTCTCTAATTATAACATAGACCGTTATTCGGCCCAAAGCTTGAATTACACTAATACAGAAGCCAACAAGAAAAGAAGTGAAGTTCCTTACAGTCGCAAGAAAACTGAAGGGAACTGAAAATCAGAAAACAAGCAAGTGACGAAGCTTAATCCCACCTTAAACAGGGCCAACTAGATACCGCTCTGAAAAGAATACAAAACTATATACAATCATTACTCACTCCCGAGACAAAGGACAGTTAAATCACAGTCTACTATATACAGTCGCGAAGCTTGAGGTGTTTTTTTTCAAATCTCGTGATAAAGCGCTCCAAGCGGTTAGCAACTAGAAACAATAGACTATCCATGGTCGACTTTGGACTGTGTCGTATTTCTATCGAGTGCTAGCTCGTTGCATATTTCACATTGATGCTTGTGAAATGTTCGTTATTGGTTGTAATGAAAATGTTAATGGCTAAAATATAATAATTGAAATAATAATATGGGACAAGGAGGAGACGTTTGTAATGCTATAAATTGTAGCAACAGTAAGAGAAAGAGGCCAGAGTTATCCTTTGTCCGATTTCCGAAAGATTCAGAAAGGTTCCTGGGTTTCCACAAGAATGCTGTGCAGAAACAAAACTGTTAATTTTGAAGTTCTTTGTGACTGTTAGAATACATTATATCCTTAAATTTCACAATGAAATGTCTCAATCTAACCGAAAGGACATTAGATACCGGTTAAAATTCTGTCACTTAGGCTGCTAAATTTCCAGAGAAATAAAGGTTAGGTCTACTTTTTTTTTCAGAGGATATATTTTTAATTGTAGCTATTAATTTTGTTATTATTTTATGTGATATTTTACTAAAGACGTAGAAAAATTAAGTTTGTTTTAATGAAATGTATTGATCACGTTTTATTTTCAATTCTGGTGGGATTATTTTTGGTTAGGCCTATTTATTTCAAAGGATATGTTTTTAATTATAGCTGTTAATTTTGTTGTTATTTTTATTCGTTGCTTTACTAGAGACGTAGAAAAAGTGTGTTACAATAAAATTTATTGATCACGTTTTATTTCCAATTCTGGTGTGATTATTATTGCTTAACCTCATCCCACTTTGTTAACTACGTAAGCCTACACTACAAGTACCGGTACGCGTAAGTTACTCCATTAATTCATATTTCCATTATTATTGTTGTAAAGGGAAATGCAAATTAATATTTATTGGTTTCATAGTTAATTATCGCTATAATCTTGAATGAGTGCAGGGATTTTAGTAAATTTCAGTTCGTTTTGCACAAACAAAAATAATATTAACGTATTTCTTGCAGGTATCTTCGAGTTTATGGTGGAATTTAATATACTTCATTAAAATAATAAATTAACTTTATGCATTTAATATTTCAATAATGGAAGGAAGGTGTTAATTTTTCCAAAAGAACACGACAACGAAAGTGTAGTCGACCTGGTTGGCAAGTTGGTATAGCGCTGGCCTTCTATGCCCAAGGTTGCGGGTTCGATCCCGGGCCAGGTCGATGGCATTTAAGTGTGCTTAAATGCGACAGGCTCATGTCAGTAGATTTACTGGCATGTAAAAGAACTCCTGCGGGACAAAATTCCGGCACATCCGGCGACGCTGATATAACCTCTGCAGTTGCGAGCGTCGTTAAATAAAACATGACATTTGACGAAAGTGTAACATAGTTTGTCGTCTGCTAGGAGAGAGATCTGCGATGATGAGGCGACAGTAGCGATCCTAGTGGTGGGCAACTATCCATGTTTGCATTTTTACTACATATTGAGCTTCGCGACTGTATATAGTAGACTGTGGTTAAATCTTGGTTTGATGTCGAATACTTCAAACAGAGAAGAGAAGTGATCAAACTCTTGCATAGAGCACGGACAGACATCTGCGAGGCAAATCTAAATCTCTATGCAGAGAAAAGGGAAGCATATAAAATACTGCTAAAGACAAAGGAAGCTAATTTCATAGAAGAACAAAGAAAAATCCAAGCTCAAGAGGCACTAACAAAGCTCTTTCTTGCCCTTGGAAGAAAGTTAACCAGCACTGCTACAGAGATCCTAACGAAATCTTGGGTAAAAATCTTCTCCCTTCTCCTCAACAGCGGTAACATAATCAAAGCATGCCAAATTAAAGAGCCACAGTCATGCGGCAAAGAGCTGGTATGAGCATAGCGGAAATAAGAGCAGCCAGTCTCAATTCAAACAGACCAGATGGAATTTATGTATAGGCTAATGAAAATCTCAACCACACAGCAGATCAACTGACTCCCTTCTGGAACAATTTATTCAACACATGAAGTCGATTTTAATATGTGTAATATGTAATTTGTGCGAGATCGTGCGTATTTGCTTGTTTTCCGCACAGAACCAATACGCGGTAAGTGTGAAATACCACATTCAGTGTTCCCAACGTAACACACATAACAATTTCCCTCTTCTTACCGCTTAAGCGCGACATTCATTTTACTGCTTTAGGCTTTTAACATATTATTTTTAGAGACGTTTAACATAGTAATAATTATAAATTGGAAACTTACCACTGCAATTTCACCTAAATTGCAATGTTAATTATTGTTTTTAAATATTTGCATAAATTAAGTAAAGTCTACTACTCCACGAAATTTATTGCATTCCGGATACAAGTAACATTAAGGAAGCCGTGAAAAAATCAACAAGATTCCAGATGCCGATGTTATTACTGCAATATGTTATATAAATAATATTGTTAAAATATTAAAATGAAAAATAAATCATTATATAACCTTACCGTTTGTTTTAAGTTCGCATTTATAGACTGGAGGGGAAAAAAAAAGACAGACGTATATCACGGCCTGCTGGAGTACAGTAAACACAGAAAACATTTTATAGCAACAATGTTGAAGAAAGATATTTTGGTTTTCCGAAGTTGCCGTCATTAAACAGAAACCAACATGGAGATTTCATTGCAACTAATTAGAAATTCGTCTTTCAGGTATGTAATAAACGATCTTCGCACAAAATAATGTACGATACACGAGCGGTATGTTTGTTTTCATGTTCTCGGAAATTAAAAAAGCTCAACTACGTTTCGCTTTTTCAATCTTTCCCTCGACCATGAAAACTTCAACATACCGCTCTTGTAACGTATATTACTATTTTGTGTTTTATGTTCTTTTACCCATGTATTGCAATGTATTGTTTTTATCCCGATTCTGTTTTTCATTGCGTATTTATACAGGGACATCATTTTCTTTTCACTTCAATTTTTATTGTACCTGAGTTTTTTAATGTACTTCCCTCCAACCCCTTCTATTAGTATACCTTACCTGTCCTCAACACAGAACCAAGACCGCGTATGCAGTCAAAGTCGCCTTACGGTCACAGTACGCAGTACTGAGTGAGTATAGTCCGTTCCAGAAATATGATCGCATTTTCCAGTGAAGAAAGAGCACATTTTCGCACACGTACTGTGTGTCCGTTTGGTTACGTCGTATTCCAGTTTCTCTCACCCCTTCTGCTCGCCCCTTTGTAAAGGCTAGTGGCTGGGCTGTCTTAGCTCTTTTCTGAAAACATTTGCTATTAGGAATTGAACGTGTATGTAATATTATAAAACTGTTTAAAATAATTTAAATAAAAGGGTCTCATTAAGTAACTGCCACGTGATTTCCCCCCTTTCTACGTCCCTGCGACATAACTACTTGGATGGACAGTAGATAGCAATCTGAGTAAATTTACCTGTGCGAATCGGGCAGAAGTGAAGATTGAATTTACAGTACGTAAGTTAAGGCACTCTGTTATAGAGTAAGTACAGAATTATTTCAAGATGCATAGAATTATGCCCCCTCCCCATGTCGTATGATTTGAGTATTTTGCATTATTTCTTTTCGGGTAACTGTAAAACAGTTGTTTGTTGAACATCCTACAGCAATAGAAGAATTAAAGAAGTACATTCAAGAACATCCTACAACAATAGAAGAATTAAAGAATTACATTCAAGAACATCCTACAGCAATAGAAGAATTAAAGAATTACATTCAAGAACATCCTACAGCAATAGAAGAATTAAAGAATTACATTCGAGAACATCCTACAGCAATAGAAGAATTAAAGAATTACATTCAAGAACATCCTACAACAATAGAAGAATTAAAGAAGTATATTCAAGAACATCCTACAGCAATAGAAGAATTAAAGAATTACATTCAAGAACATCCTACAGCAATAGAAGAATTAAAAAATTACATTCAAGAACATCCTACAGCAATAGAAGAATTAAAGAAGTATATTCAAGAACATCCTACAGAAATAGAAGAATTAAAGAATTACATTCAAGAACATCCTACAACAATAGAAGAATTAAAGAACTACATTCAAGAACATCCTACAGCAATATAAGAATTAAAGAATTACATTCAAGATCATCCTACAGCAATAGAAGAATTAAAGAATTACATTCAAGATCATCCTACAGCAATATAAGAATTAAAGAATTACATTCAAGATCATCCTACAGCAATAGAAGAATTAAAGAAGTACATTCAAGAACATCCTACAGCAATAGAAGAATTAAAGAATTACATTCAAGAACATCCTACAGCAATAGAATAATTATAGAATTACATTCAAGTACATCCTACAGCAATAGAAGAATTAAAGAATTGCAATCAAGAACATCCTACAGCAATAGAATAATTAAAGAATTACATTCAAGAACATCCTACAGCAATAGAAGAATTAAAGAATTACATTCAAGAACATCCTACAGCAACAGAAGAATTAGAGAATTACATTCAAGAACATCCTACAGCAATAGAAGAATTAAAGAATTACATTCAAGAACATCCTACAGCAATAGAAGAACTAAAGAATTACATTCAAGAACATCCTACAGCATTAGAAGAATTAAAGAATTACATTCAAGAAGCAATACATTCAATTTCCGAAGATATGCTTAAAAAACGTTTTCGATAACTTGTACACAAAAGAAGTGAAGTCTGTACCATCATTTTCAACAATTTGTTTAAATATCCAGATTTTCATTTATTTTTCAATTGAAATGCACTCTCCATATTGCATGCTAATTTGCTGTAGACACTGTATTATACACCGCATAATGAATACGTCCGCCTAGATAGTTAAGATAGTGAGCACAAACATTCATTGTTAATACTGTACTGTATTTTGATTAAATAAAAACCTAACGAAAATTATCAAACTCAAAATCGTAACAGTGCCTAGTTTACGTAAATGGATGCACTACTTTTCTTCCCTCCTATAACTAGTAAAGTGATTTGTTTGCATTTTACACTAGTATCATCAAACTCCAGTCGTGGAAGGGGGTAACAAACAGTGTTTCCGGTTCTCAACCATTAATCCGAAGGTATAGTCAGGTTAATATTAGAAATGTTAATAAAAATAAAATGATGACCCGGTATTTCTAACGGAAAATTATACAGGGACACGTTTTATTTTTACTAACATTTTTAATATTAACTTGGCTATACCTCTGGATCAACGCCGTTTGCTACCCCCTTCCACGACTGGAGTTCGATGATACTGGCGTAATATACAAACAAATCACTTTACTAGGTATAGGAGGGAAGAAAGGTAGTTCATCCATTTACGTAAACTAGGAAATATCGCGCTTTTGAGTTTGATCATTTTCATTAGGTTTTTGTTTAATCAAAGTACAGTATAGTATTAACAATGAGTGTTTTTACTCACGAACTGAGCTGTCCATGTGGACGTATTCATTATGCAGTGTATATTATACTGTCTACAGCACATTAGCGTACAATATACAGAATGAAGTTAAATTGAAAAATAATCATAATATGAATATTTAAACACGTTTTTTTAAAATGGTGGCCGTT
Organism: Periplaneta americana; assembly: GCF_040183065.1. Lineage (NCBI taxonomy): Eukaryota > Metazoa > Arthropoda > Insecta > Blattodea > Blattidae > Periplaneta > Periplaneta americana. The sequence continues at coordinate 9,468,680 of NC_091120.1, forward strand.
TATTTCGATACAGGCTTCAGTTCTTTTGTGCATATTATCGCACTATAGACTGTTGTACCTAATCCCAATTACCAGTTTCGTCCTTTGTACTAGTAACTCATGTTGAAATAATTCTGTACGTACTCTATAAAAGAGTACCTTACGTACTGTAAATTCAATCTTCACTTCTGCCCGATCCGAAAAGATAAAATTACTCAGACATACTAACTACTGTCCGTCGAAGTGGTTATGTCGCAGGGTCGTAGAAAGGGAGGAAATCACGTGACAGTTAATTACTTAACGAGGCCCTCTTATTTAAGTTATTTTAAACAGTTGTATAATATTACGTAGACGTCCAATTCCTAACAGAAATTAATGTTCTCAGAAAAGAGCTAAGTCAGCGCAGCCACTAGCTGGCGAATAAAAGGTGGTGGGGGAAACCGGGATACGACGAAGGCAAATGGACGACAGTACCTGTGCGAAAATGATTCAATATTGAAAGCTCTTTCGTCACTGGAAAACGCGAATATATTTTTGGAACGTACTGTTTAGGCTACTATGACCGTAAGGCTACTATGACTGTATATGCGGTCTTGGATCTGTGTAGAGGACGGTTGAACTTCATTAGTAGAAGGGGTGGGAGTGAAGTACATTAAAAAACGCAGGTACAAGAAAAATTGAAGTAAAAATAAATGATGTCCCTGTACAAAATTTCATAATTCATTTATCATCACACTTTGCAAGCTGTCCCGATTTTGAGACTTGAAAATCTGATCACCTTATGTTTAAAAATATTGATAAACCGAAACATTTGGGGTATTTCCCATTTATTTCTTTAAACTGGTCTCATTTTAAAAGTGCGTCTTTCAAGAAAACGTTTAGTCTGCTTTAAGAGCGAACTTCATCACCGTGTTGAAGACTACTCTCTACTAGACGAACTGTCATGGATTCGAGCCAGTACATCAAACACTGGAATCATATTATGCTGTCAGGGACGCACCAAGTTGAAACTGATAGTTTGTCGATAGCATCCAGTTCCATTTGGGAAGTCATTGTTCATGCGGCCGTTCGTTTACCCGTCCCCCAACCCTTCCCAACTCAGGTGCGGCTATTGATTCACAGACATCACATTGTTCTGTATTATCTCACAGTCCTGGAGACCAGTAAGCATTGTCTGCCTGCATGTGCAAATGAAAACTAATAGTAATATCCGCAAATTTTAACGAATTACTGATTCATTCACAGCATATAACTTCGCAATTCGCAGTAATCTTTATGTAAGAACTTGAACATGGCATTCCAAAGTTTATAAATAGGGACCGGATTTTTATGTAATATCAAGGTGTGAAATATGTACATAGGCCTATTATGTAAGAAAAATAAGTTGAATATGTACCAAAATATGTAAAATCATGAAAATATTTAATATCAATATCTGACAGGTATAGGATAGGTAAGACTCTCCAGTTGTGATTTCATAGAGCACCCGACTTTTTTACCGCACACTTGACACATTACTATTTTTCCATCTGTAGTGAAAGCTTCATCCATTGAATACATGATTTTATTTTTGTCATTAGGGTTGAATATACAGGGGCCATTTTACTTAGTTCAAAGCAGTAGATAAACTCACTTGCACTTTATACTGTAAGTACTAAAACTAGAGAACTGAGTGAAATGAATGACACAACAAGCACTGTTTCGCTTTACTGGATTAGGAGAAAATAAGAGGAGATGTGGGACACATGCATTTTAGCTGCTCCCTGTAAGAAACAGGCAATTACAAACTGTTGTTTGAAAAGTGACATTCCTGTCTTATTCAGAAGGATAGGATTATTCCAGCCGAGAACCATACTTTCTAATTGCTCGGAAAATCCCATTTCCGTATAGGTCTACTAAATTTAAAATAAAGAGGTCAAGCAATAACCGAAAGTCTCATGTCAGACATGACAGGTTTTCCCTGGAAGAATTAGGAAGAGGGTGGGTAAGGTTACAAATTGCATGGAAACGGCTTGTTAGACGTGTGCAGGACAATTATAGTTCCGAGACAAATCTTGTCGTCCTCATCTAACTCCACCGCATGAAGGCAACGCTACTTTCTGTGTGATTTTTAAAGTTTAATTGTATGAGAAAGGTTGCCTTTTGTTCACTTATATTTAGTGGGCGGTATGGGGTGAGTGCCTCTATTACTTTCTGGAACTAAGAATGTTATGTTTCGTCGCGAAATATATCCTTTCTTGGGTAGGTAAAAAGGCTTTTTAAATCTGTCTATTTCAAATTATAAACTTCCCCAGCAGAAGCTTTTTCCCCCCGTTTTAGAGAAGTAAAAATAATAAAACCCCTAAATATGTAGATTTATGTAATACCAAGTCATAATACGTAATGTGGGGTAAATATGTAAAAATATATAGTATCAAATTTTAATATATTAATGGTAATTACAAGATTCGCAAAGATTTGTTATTTATATAAGGTTATGTTGAAAGGAATATAATATGTAATTACATAAAAATCCGGTCCCTACTTATGACATTTTAAGGACATGATAACCAAATAATGGAAGGTATACCATCAGACGAAAGCTACAGAACCATAGGCAAATACATAAAACTATACTTCGTTTCATAATATCTGACAGGAGAAGTAAACATTGCCGGCTGAGGAGGAGGGAAGTATAATTGCTATTCAACCAATGGCTTCACTTGAAGTTGGGTGGAGGGTAGAACGCTTCAGTCCACCTAACTTCAATATTAATATCGCCGCCGAATAACAAATGAATGGCACCTATCGACAAATAACAAACGGCAATCCTTCAGGGATTAAACCTCATTGGTTTGTTCCGGCTCCAATTATTAAAGCTGTTATATCCATCTCTTTCGTGGACGCCCTTGGTCAATTTTTCCTTCTCTCGGTCGATAGTTTAAACTTTACCAAGCCATTCTATTAGTATCCATTCTACAGACATGTTCATACCATTGTCTCCTATATTCTTCTATTTTATCTGTGAGACGGTTCCTCGTATAGGATAAGGAGGTTTTGATTAGATTAGTATTTCGTGTTAATATTCTCATATGGATAGTAAGAAGCATGGACGTGTAAGTTACAGAATGTGAGACGGAAGTAACAGGTGGACAGGAAGGCCGAAGGGAAGCCAGGCTGACAGGAAACATGTATCCAGGCGTGGAGTTGACTGATGAGGGAATGTATGGACTTTGCCTGCGGGTGGTCAGTAAGATGACGCCAAGCCAGGTTCCAAAAGAGATGATCTGGTATATGTCAGAGAATTGTCAGGACGCCGGAAGTAGGAGATGTTCTAGTTAACGAACAATTTTTGAAGAACGCGTCTTAAGTGACGTAAGTGTAATCATGGCCAATCAGGATTCTTAATAGAGACACGTGATATATAGATAGGAGGGCGAAATTCTATGTTTGGTGGTTGAAAGTAGGGGATAGATTTGGCAGATAGACAGAAGGCATATAGAACGCGTACGGAGAAGTTGCACTCCACATATTCTCGGCAAACCTAACTCGGAAGTATAACAATTTACGGACTTAGAAATTTTTAGTGGGTGTAGTAAGAAGTCGTGTGTTGCATTATTATTATAAGTCTGAATTCTTTTCTCTCATTACGTTATCAACTATCCGTTATAATACTGGTGTTTTATAGTACAAAAGATATAATTACGTGAACTCAGAAATTAGTATACCAACTTGTGGGAAGTGAGAGCGAGATATTATACACTTGGACGCGCATTTCTGCTAATCTGAAACGAACACTTAATAATAATAATAAACGTTTTCATAGTTCTTACCAACAACTTCTGGTGTGCGCCTACATCATTTCAACCTACGAGCATGTCTCCCAAACCCCATGTCCCGACCGTTTTGCAGCTGACCTGGGAACCTCATACCTCTACCGGAGTAATCTCGAGGAGGCTGGCGCCCAAATTAATCAGTGTACGTAGTTAATTATTGACATCGACGTGCCTCCTCAAGATACTTTCCATATATGACGGAGCTGGCAGCCGAGGGCGACGACGACCGCATCATCTGTAAGACTAAATATGTTCAATTCTTTGCGAATATCGTCACTTCGATTTTTATCCATTAAAGTGTAACCCGCCAAAAATCGTAAATTTTTCATTTCTGCAGCTTCTATTCTTTTAATTGTTTAATGAAAATATTAGAGTCCAAAAACAAACTATTTAAATTAAAAATGATTAATAATAATTTATTTTTTATTAAGGTCGGCCAAAAAATAGTATGTAATACACTTCGTCTCGTCTTCTCTCATTTTTCCTCGATTCTGTTGTAATGCACTTACCACGCTTGTATGGCAATATTCTATTGCAGAACGAAAAGTTACGTTTGTTCAGATCAATAAAATTAACGCGTTCTCGATAAATAAATAAAATTTGGACATTCTGAAAATTTCTTATTTTGCAAATAGGATATCAGAGGTCTGCATCGGATGTTTTCGCTCGAGCGCCAAGTAGTTCATAGCATAATCCGATAGGTAGCGCACAAGCAAGATGGGTAAAATTGTCGCGAGCGATAAATCCTCGAACGATATAAGCCGAAAGTTAGACATTCGTTCTTGTTACAGTGATGAACTGTGTAGTAACATCATAGATGTTTATCATTTCAAAACTTTGCAGTGTTTAACTAACCTCTCCATAGTACAACTACAAAACTTGCTTTAAAATGTAATATAAATGTTGTAGGTATTTTTTTTTCTTTTTTTTTTTTCCACACAGGAATGATTTTGTTTTTGCCACATCTGATAGATGTTATTGGAAGTAAATGTAATTATTATAAACGGAGAACATAATCACGATAATGCAAGAACTGTATCAAGTTTTCTAGTAGTAATAATAATAATAATAATAATAATAATAATAATAATAATCTCTAATAATTAGTGTATCAATTTTTCCGTCTGTAACAGTTGTCCAGCATGATTATTCGTTTTATTATATTTTCTGTGACGTTATCTCTGTACTAATATTGTTATTAATCTACTGCTATATCAATAATATTTTGTAAAACGTTTCTACATTGTCGCAGTATATAGACGGAACACTATGTATGGACCTATCATATTATATAGGATGTGGTAAATCAAATACGGAATAATTATTAATTAGCAATAATAACTGTATATCGAAGTTTTTCATACTATTTTATTTATAACTTCGTGTTCCTGTTTTGGTACGTTCCATTGACTGTTCCATTAAACGTTTGTCATAAACGCAGACAATAAAGCCTTATTTTTACCGTGTGAGCAAAACATTTGTGTATCATATCTGTCGCCTTCCATACAAGATAAGACATGTCGGTGAGATGACCTTGTACTGTGCTTCTATTTATTACGAGCGTATCACGACCGATCGTATCTCACTCGAGGGTGCGACACTCGACCGAGTTCAAGCGAGCGATTTAACTCCAATGCAGCACTCTGTAGGATACATTGTTGGGACCGAATACTCTTATTATTGTGTCTTACCCACCAATTGAAACATTTCATCTGAGACATACTGTATGCGCGTTGCAATAAAGTAACTTAGTTATGGTACCAGGATATGATCTTAAATTTTCGTACTATTTAGAGAAATACCCGGGTTCATGAGTAGTTAACGAGTGTTCCTAGATGGTATCTCAAAATAAGAGAAGTGGCAACAGAGACAAAACGAGGAAAGCAGAAAGGAAATAAGCTTGAAGCGTTATGTTGAGTGTAGTTGTGAGCATTGGTGAGCTACGACTGACGCTAATGGGAGGATTTAAAGAGCGGCCGTCGGGCGTGACCAGAGAGCAAGCGACTTGAGGGAGACGACGCGAGCACGCTCTCATGATAATTCCACATTTCCTCTTTCCCAGATTTTGGGTTTACGGAGTCTATTACGGGCGTGCCACCACTGAGAGCTCGACTCTGAGAACTAAAATGCTCGTGAACTTTATAGACATTCAGCCCTGTAAGAAAATGTACGGACCAAGTCTTCTAATAACAGTAATCCAGCGTCCCGCCCAAGGGACTATGATTCGCACTCGAACAAATCTTGATATTTTTATGAACAAATTAAATAATAATTTCTAAATACCGGATGCACAATTCTGTAGAGCAGATTTTCTCTGGTTATACTGATTTTCCCTGCCATTTTAATTTCACCGTTGTTTTAAAATCGTCGTTTCATCATTTTCATTGCGTGTAAATAATCGCTTTGGGCAACTAAATAAAGAATCAACAATTAAAAAAGAATCGGTTATGGCAACTAAATGAAGAATCAACAATTAGAAAAGAATCGGTTATGGCAAATAAATGAAGAATCAACAATTAGAAAAGAATCGGTTATGGCAACTAAATGAAGAATCAACAATTAGAAAAGAATCGGTTATGGCAACTAAATGAAGAATCAACAATTAGAAAAGAATCGGTTATGGCAACTAAACAAAGAATAAACAATTAGAAAATAATCGCTTAGGAAGACTAAATAAAGAATAAACAATTAGAAAATAATCGCTTAGGGTAACTAAATAAAGAATAAACAATTAGAAAATAATCGCTTAGAAAAACTAAATAAAGAAAAAGCAATTAGAAAATAATCGCTTAGGGTAACTAAATAAAGAATAAACAATTAGAAAATAATCGCTTAGGGCAACTAAATAAAGAATCAACAATTAGAAAATAATCGCTTACGGCAACTAAATAAAGAATAAACAATTAGAAAATAATCCCTTAGGCAACTAAATAAAGAAACAACAATTAGAAAATAATCCCTAAGGGCAACTAAATAAAGAATAAACAATTTGAAAATAATCGCTTAGGGCAACTAAATATAGAATAAACAATTAGAAAATAAGCGCTTAGGCCAACTAAATAAAGAATCAACATTTAGAATATAATCGATTAGGGCAACAAAATTAAGAATCAGCAATTAGAAAATAATCGTCTAGGGCAACTAAATAAAGAATCAACAATTAGAAAATAATCGTCTAGGGCAACTAAATAAAGAATCAACAATTAGAAAATAATCGCTTAGGGCAACTAAATAAAGAATCAACAATTAGAAAATAATCGCTTAGGCAAGTAAATAAGGAATCAACAATTAGAAAATAATCGCTTAGGGCAACTAAATAAAGAATCAACAATTTGAAAATAATCGCTTAGGGCAACTAAATATAGAATAAACAATTAGAAAATAATCGCTTAGGCCAACTAAATAAAGAATCAACTATTAGAATATAATCGATTAGGGCAACAAAATTAAGAATCAGCAATTAGAAAATAATCGTCTAGGGCAACTAAATAAAGAATCAACAATTAGAAAATAATCGCTTAGGCAAGTAAATAAGGAATCAACAATTAGAAAATAATCGCTTAGGGCAACTAAATAAAGAATCAATAATTTGAAAATAATCGGTTATGGCAACTAAATAAAGAATCAACAATTAGAAAATAATCGCCTAGAGTAACTAAATAAAGAATAGACATTTAGTAAATAATCACTTAGGGCAACTAAATAAAGAATAAACAATTTGAAAATAATCGCTTAGGGCAACTAAATAAAGAATAAACAATTAGAAAATAATCGCTTAGGGCAACAAAATAAAGAATCAACAATTAGAATATAACCGATTAGGACAACAAAATTAAGAATCAGCAATTAGAAAATAATCGTCTAGGGCAACTAATTAAAGAATCAACAATTAGAAAATAATCGTCTAGGGCAACTAAATAAAGAATCAACAATTAGCAAATATTCAAGTACAAGCAGGGCTATCACTGGTACCAGTAATATCAAGAACTCTAATAATAAAGCAGTGAATTATTGTTGTGAAAATTCTACAACGTGTAAAGAAAAATATATGTGAACGTGACTGCACTTTATTTTTCTCTTATTTTCAGTCGCAGTAAAGTTTCTTTTTTTCTTTTCGTCGTGAGTTATATCATCTTTATAATGTTTTAATGCAGATATTTCCGAAGGCCACTTCCCCGTGCACTTACGAACTAAAACGAACGATCTGCTCACGACTTTCCTCTTTTTAACAAGTAATATTCGATGAATCTTCGCCTTCCCCCGCTCTGGAAGCTCTGCCATTACTCTCACTGGCACAAGATCTAAAAAAATTAAGCTGCTTGCAAGGCGCCCCATCCATAGTTGTCAAAACGCCTTTGCCAGCCATCTTCATCATCTGGCAGTTCCGAAATGGTAGAGAAGCAGCAAAAATTCTAACACGGCATTTTCCAGCAGTTTCTATTCTTCAGACTCATAAAACATTCCAGAGCCGTATCGGCAGCGAGCAGGCGGGTTGATCATCTCCGTTTCGTGATCGTGTCAATCACAAACAATTCAATTCACAATTCAATACATCTCTAATAATCTTGCTATTTTTAGCTACTCGAAATCACCTTTATCGAGACAATCAAATCAAACTTTAATACTACATTATATTCATTCATACATTCATAGTATTCTGTCCAAGGGCAGGTCTTTAACTGCAAACCAAGCTTTCTCCAATCTTTCCTATTTTCTGCCTTCTTCTTAGTCTCCCCATATGATCCATACATCTTCATATAGTATATCATCTACAGTGTGAGCATAAATGATTGCCCTAGTTACGAAATTATTTGTGGACTAACGATTTAACATAGAAAATATTTAGATATACAAGTAGATAGAGAAACTCTCCAAGTTTTTTTAACATACCTTATAGGTGCTCGATGTGTGCTCCCCTTGTGATCCTGCAGACATCAAGCCGGTAGTCCAATTCGTCCCATACACGATGAAGTGTATCCATGTCGATTGCAGCGATGGCGTTGATCATGCGGTCGCGTAACTCTGGCAGGTTTGCCGGTAATGGAGGTACAAAAACAGTCTTTAACATATCCCCACAGGTAAAAATCACAGGGTGTTATGTCAGGGTAACGTGGAGGCCAGGACAATAGCTGCATATCGTCTCTGCTCGCACGACCAATCCATCTGTTTGGCAATCTGTTGTTCAGGAATTGCCGGACTTCGTTGTGGAAGTGAGGCGGAGCGCCGTCTTGTTGTTGTTTCTTTTGAGACGCGTGGCCGACCAGGAGATTTTCCTTTACACAGACATCCTGTGGTCACTAATTGATTGTACCATCGTCTAATGGTCTTGGGGTCTGGTGGATCTTTATGGAATCTTGTTCGAAAATTTCGCTGCACTGTTATGACTGATCTTGTGGAATGAAATTCCAACGCTACAAATGCATGCTCAACACCAGTCGCCATTTCTGTAAACTCAGGTCCTCTACCGGTAAGAAGTGGAATTACGCCGAGCGGATAAATTCAAATAAAACTTTGAGAGATACATTATTTGGTAATATCAGTACCATTGTTGTATCATTCACGGTTTGTCTATAAAAAAATCCCCAAACTAGGGCAATCATTTATGCTCACCGTGTAATATCTTCTTCTGCCCCGAATTCTTCACTATTTCTTCCAGTGCATCCTTCAGTAGACAGTTTCTTCTCAACCAGTGACTGAACCAATTTCCTTTTCTCTTCCTGATCAGTTTCAGCATCATTCTTTCTTTACCCGCTCTTTCCAAAACAGCTTCATTACTTATTTTATCTGTCCATTTCACACGCTCCATTCTTCTCCACATTCACATTTCAAATGCTTCTATTCGCTTCTTTTCACTTCGTCGTAATGTCCATGTTTCTGCACCCATACAATGCCACACTCCACAGAAAGCACTTCACTAGTCTCTTCCTTAGTTCTTTTTTCAGAGGTCAGCAGAAGATGCTCCTTTTTCTATTAAAAGCTTCCTTTGCCATTGCTATCCTCCTTTTGACTTCCTGGCAGCAGCTATTCGCATTTTGTAAACACAGAGCTCTACGTACGATGCAGCGTAGCATATAACCAATACTTTTTTCAGCCCCAGTGGTTACTTTATGATTTTCTTGGCCGTCTCTCCTCCGATAACAGTTCAACATGTCCAAACCACTGCAATGATTTATTGTACAATCTTTGAATTCTCATGGATCATTGTATCTCAGTCCTTTTCTATATTACTTCATTTCTGACCTAACTTCTCTTTTAAATGTAGGGGAGAGTCGGGTAGTATCGGACATTGGGTAATATCGGACAGTGAGTTTCTTTCATCTACCACACGATGATAATACCTGATTGACATGGTTACGTTTCTGTGATGTCGCATAGAGAAACGTAACCATGTCATTCAGGTACTACCATATGGTGGTAGATGAAAGAAACGCACTGTCCGATATTACCCGATGTCCGATGCTACCCGACTCTCCCCTAAACTTACCATAAAATCTAGTTTCATGTTTCTAATTCCGCCTCGTATTTTTTTTTGTAGATGATTTTTAAATAAATATAATATTTTTAGAATTTGTTGCTCCATAACCAGATTAAATTGCAACAAAACGTGTTTTTACCATCAGTAGCATATATCTTATTATCTTTCTTTGTTCTTAACTTCTATAATAAATTGTCTAGCTTTTATTAATCAGGTAATCTTTTAGTACTTTGATTTTTATTGTAATTGTAAATTTAATATTAATTGTAATATTGTATTTGTATTCTTAATATTGTACTTGCAATCCCATGATAGAGGAGAAGAGAAGGCCTGATGGTCTTATCTCTACCAAGTTAATACTACAATATAAATAGGGTAAAGGTTGGTAATAATGTGATATGAGTAACCCTAATATTGTGATAGTTCTTTTTGAGCGAGAGGAAGATCGGTTTTTTGCGTCAATGTTAAAACGTTATATTTTATTTAACGACGCTCGCAACTGCAGAGGTTATATCAGCGTTGCCGGATGTGCCGGAATTTTGTCCCGCAGGAGTTCTTTTACATGTCAGTAAATCTACTGACATGAGCCTGTCGCATTTAAGCACACTTAAGTGCGTTCGATCGGCCAGCCTATACCCTATAACCTATTTGTAAATGTCTATATCTATTATTCCGATTGTAAGTTTAGCTACATTGAAAGGATCAATTGCTCTATCTATATTCATTAGCACTCTTTGCTTTTTCGTAATACTTTCCTCTCTCTCTAAAACTAGGTATATTTCCACTAACCTAAAAATGTATTTGCAGCTATGTAGGCCTACTTGTAGGAGTTTCATTGTCAAAACAAAATCAATGGTTCACTGAACTTGTAAACATTTATATGGTTAAGTACTTTTTGTCCCTTGTGGCAGCTCACGAATGGTGCGGAGATTTCTAAATCTCTAATATGGAGAGGGAAATCCGGAATTGACTCACTACTTGAAAATCAGCACATCCTAGATCACCTCCGCCTCCCATTGCTTCGGATAAATAGATTAGTACTGTACAATAAAATCTGCAAAAACCTTCCCCTCTTACAAAGGAACACAACGTGACCAATGAGTGCACTCAATTTTTCTTTCTTTTTTATTCTCCTCGCATTTACTTCAAGGAAGTTTCTGCACGGTCATGCTACGTCACAGATGACGCTAATTTATTTCCATACATTATGAATTCTAGAATACCAATGACTTTCTTGATGGCGCTTACCGCTCCTCGACCATAACAAGGAAATCAGGTAATCTAATTTCAGATTTAAAAAAAAAGAAGAGAAAGCTTTGACGGTATTCTGTAGGATGTGAATGTAGCAAAGCGTTAGATATTGAGGTTGAAGATTCTAAATCGTGAGAAGTATGAGGTATGAACATGAATATTTATTGTAAACAGCTGTTAAATCTATCTATATGTAGTGATGGACCTCACATTACTGTATATGGTGCTATTTATTTACATTTACATTACTATCATTTGAGTCCTCTAGGTTCAAAACCCCCTAAAGACCATTTTGTTCAGATTTGAGTTATGCCTACTTATTGCATGCTAAGAATAAATGCTAATGACTTATATAGTTTGAATTCAATAAGCCACTAAATTCGAAGCAAAAAGTTTGTTAAAAGTCACTGTTAGGTTGAAAATTCCCTCTATTTTCCATCATTATCTGTAAAAATCCTTTAATTTCTGAAACTGGATATAGGGGATTTTGAATCTATAGGATTCATTTTAACTCTTCATTGTATTTCTCCTATTATAGTTATATCCTCTTCCTTTATAGTTTCTCAACTTTAACCCCTACTATCATCTCAGATTCTATACTCATCCCCCTTAACATCTAAACCAGGCCTGTACAAGGTTTGCGCTCTCCGAGCCGGCTCACAGCTCATGAGCGGAATGCAGATATTAGCTGCGCTCTGTATAAGGGTGGACTGGAAGAAGGGGTGATCTCGTACAAAATATACACAAAAGGAAGTACTATTACGAGTGTTCATGAAATGAATTTCCGTTCAGTGTTTCCAAAACTATCTTGGACTATTATTAATTAATAAAGAAATATTTATTTTACAGAAATAATAGAAATTCTATAGCTACTTAAATGTACAATATCATTTTGTTATATTTTTATTTATCAGTACATGAAAACGAGGTTTTATGCTGTTGGCAGCTGAAAGGAACAGTAGCCTACTGATCGTAATGAAACATCAGTTACAGATGTTCGATGCCTGCCTTATTAAAGTTCATTACAGAAAACAGTTGCTCACAAAATTTATATATTTATATTTATATTTAATATAAATGTTGAGCCAAACATAGCAATCATTTTCATAGCCACCCTGTGTACTCGTGGATATTATTGCTAATGTTTAGTCTTGTAAAACTCAACCAGACTAGTAGTATTATTCAAACGATCTTTAGCCCTTAGGTCACATTGAAGATCAATAAGTTCGGGCTGTAAATCGTTAAATGTTATGTTCCGTCTTTTAGATTCCTCCATACTGTACTGTAGCAATAGGTAAGCAACGTGAAACAGTTACTGAGAATAGGCCTACACACTGTACTCCACTAGATAACTGGGTGGTCGTTTCCCTCTCCTCTACCTATAGCAAGTCTATGTCTTCTGACATATCTTCCTCTCCGTTTCGGCGAGCGGTAAACACGGCTCTCCCGCTCGGAAGGAGAGCGCGCGCTCGTAGAGTGCTGTATGTGCAGGTATGCTCGAAACCTTATCTAACCTTCACTCTCTAATTTTTATTCTAATATTATTCTATACTTTCCCCTTTATTACCGTTTGCCTACTACTTTCTATCATTCCTATTTAATACCTACATACTAATTTTCCTATTGTCACTATTTCTCTTAGCATCCACTTTTATTACATTCTCCGTTCTTAGCTTTTGCTTATTTTTATCGATTCTCTTATTCCCGCGTTTATCTTAATATTTCATCACTTATCCACTAGCATTCCTTAAATCCGATCCAGTTGTATGTTCAACTATGTAAGCAAGTTTTAATTCTGGTTGAGTTTAAGAGAAGGCCATACGGCCTTAACTCTGCTAGGTTAGATAAAGTCATTATTATTATTATTATTATTATTATTATTATTATTATTATTATTATTATTTCTTTCCTAGTATTATATCTCATCTACTATACTTATTTGTTTCCATGTCCATCTCACTTCACTAACTTTTTTCTCTTCTTGTCACTATTTCTGTGTTTATTTTATCACTCTTTTCATCCCTGACTTGTTTGTACCCACTCTCTTTCTTCGCTACTTCCACAGCACTAAGTATTCTTTGTCGGTATTCTCACTTCCTTTCATAGCTACTCCTGATGCCAATATTCTCGCTCTCTTTCATCGCTACTTCTATGTCAGTATTCTCACTCTCTTTCATCGCTACTTCTATGTCAGTATTCTCACTTTCTTTCCACAGCACTAAGTATTCTGTTGTCAGTATTCTCACTTCCTTTCATCGCTACTTCTGTTGTCAGTATTGTCACTTCCTTTTGTCGCTACTTCCACAGCACTAAGTAGTCTGTTGTCAGTATTCTCACTCTCTTTCATCGCTACTTCTGTTGTCAGTATTCTCACTCCCTTTCATCGCTACTTCTGTTGTCAGTATTGTCACTTCCTTTTGTCGCTACTTCCACAGCACTAAATAGTCTGTTGTCAGTATTCTCACTCTCTTTCATCGCTACTTCTGTTGTCAGTATTCTCACTCCCTTTCATCGCTACTTCTGTTGTCAGTATTGTCACTTTTGTCGCTACTTCCACAGCACTAAATAGTCTGTTGTCAGTATTCTCACTCTCTTTCATCGCTACTTCTGTTGTCAGTATTCTTACTCTCTTTCATCACTACTTCTGTTGTCAGTATTCTCACTTCCTTTCATCGCTACTTCTGTTGTCAGTATTGTCACTTCCTTTTGTCGCTACTTCCACAGCACTAAGTAGTCTGTTGTTAGTATTTTCACTCTCTTTCATCGCTACTTCTGTTGTCAGTATTCTTACTCTCTTTCATCGCTACTTCTGTTGTCAGTATTCTCACTCCCTTTCATCGCTACTTCTGTTGTCAGTATTGTCACTTCCTTTTGTCGCTACTTCCACAGCACTAAGTAGTCTGTTGTTAGTATTTTCACTCTCTTTCATCGCTACTTCTGTTGTCAGTATTCTCACTCTCTTTCATCGCTACTTCTGTTGTCAGTATTCTTACTCTCTTTCATCGCTACTTCTGTTGTTAGTATTCTCACTCTCTTTCATCGCTACTTCTGTTGTCAGTATTCTTACTTAGTATTCTGCTCTCAAATAACGATTGAATAAGGTTATATATTTTACTTCCAGAGAAATAAATGCTTACTTTTAGACTCTTCTAATACTCGCATTTATGCTAAGTTTATAAATTCTACATCCCCTAATCTTCTGGTAGTAGGCTAATAAACACAAATTCAAAATAACATCATTATCATCATCTAATGCATGACAGGTCATCTGGCTGTTCAGACTCAGAAATCATCTTGTCATCAACGTCAAGCCTTCCCAATGTCTCTTATGCCTAGTGATTTGTAGGCCTCTTGATATATTACAGTCTAATAATATTCTTAGTTGTAACATTGTATAATTGCTTTGCAGAATGAAAAGTTACATTTGTTTGGATCAAATTTCTGCACATTTCAAGGATAAAAATAAAAATTCTTTCAATCACTTATTATCATAATACAATGCTCTCTTAAAGTGACTGAGCATAATGACAATTAAATCAATTGCTTTCCCAAAACACGCTATGAAATGTATCATATAAAACAATTTTCACCTCGAAAAGGAAGAAAGAAAACCAGCAGAATTATATGAACTTTTCTGTTTAAAATATACTTCAAAGAATAACGCCCTGAAATTAGTGACATTACTTACGGCTCACCCTGTATATCCGTTGGGGTATAATTTACTGATCAAATTAATGCCTTCAATTTATGGTCATTAAATAGCTATGGGTAAACAAATGTGTGTAACAGTGCAAAGTAAACTTGTAGCGCTGGGTATAAAATCTTGATTGCCTGTTACCCTAATTTGATTCCAGTCATGGTAGTGTTAGGATGCCTGAAGGACAATCAATGATCCTGCTGACGTAGAGGGGGAGAATTTCTAGAACAGTGAGAAGTGTCACGTTGAGGGGTTGAAAGTGGAAAGGTCGTAAAGACAGCCTTACTGAAGACTGAATTAGCAGATAATGTAGCGGATCTTAACATATACTGCATGGCAAATACACTCAGGGACAAAAAAAAAAACCGGACAATTCTATATTTGCTTGTATTTTGTTGCCAATTATTTCAAAATGAAACAAAACCCATTTAAACAAAATAATGTTTCATTTAACACCTTATATGACAACATTTGAAAAAAAAAATCTCTGATGAGAAAATTTACAACTAATTACAAAGGGCGTATAATTATGACATCGTTTGGTCTAACTGTTTTTTTTTTCATTTTATGGCGCCTTAAACATTAAAAACTCTTTTAAGTAACGGGTATTACCCCCTCTGGCTTGAATAACTGCATCCATACGTCTTGGCATGCTCTCAATTTGGTTAGCAATGTCTTCTTGAGGAATAAGTTCCCATTCTTCGCCAAGTGCTCGTCTCAACTCTTGTAACGATTCTGGTCTCGGTCGTCTATTCTTAACACGCCGTCCCAGCATGTCCCACACGTGTTCAATTGGGTTCATGTCTGGACTCCTTGCTGGCCATGGAAGAACATGGATTTCCACTTCTTGGAGATAATCTCCGACCGCATGGGCAATATGCGGCCGTGCATTATCATGCATTAAAACAAAATTATCGCCTACAAATTGGCCAAATGGCACAACATGATCAGCGAAACATTCATTTATATACCTATCAGCTGTTAGTCTTCCATTTTCAACAAAAACCAACTCTGTACAAGCATCCGTACACACTCCTGCCCAAACCATCACTACACCACCTCCATACGGCACATTTTCGGAAATGCAACACTGTGAAAATCGTTCTTCCCTCCTTCTCCAAACTCCTTCACGTCCATCAGGTGAGCACAGATTGAAACGGGACTCATCGGTGAACAGAACACAGCTCCACTGTCATTTCTCCAATCCCTGTGATCATTTGCAAAACACAGTCGTTCAACTCGATGCATCCTGAGAAGTCTGGGACCAGTTGCAGGTCTACTTGATATCAGTCCACTTGCTTTCAACCTCCTTCTAACTGTTTTGGCCGAAATTGGGCGTCCATGCATGTTAACAAATTGCTGGGCTACACTAGTAGCTGGCAGGTTGCGCTCCCTAAGAACTCTCAACACCATATACCTGTCTTCATTTGGATTTGTAGCTCTTGGACGACCCGAACCTGGTCTTCTGGGATATTCTAGGGTCTCTCTATACCGTTTTATGGCATCATGGGTTGTGCTTCTAGCCATATTCATAACATTTGCAATGTAACGTACACTGCGTCCATCATCGTAAAGGGCTACAGCTCGAGCCACATCTTCAGGTCGCATCTTGTTTTAAGACAAATGTTACAACCCCACTTAAACTCAGAAAATGTAAAAATAAAGAAATAACAAATGTTAACGATAATGAAGCACTAAATGGTTGAGACAAAATTATTATAGCTGAGACTCCAAAAGCAAAATTGGAATATTTGGTTGTAATGGCTTGTTTATAAAACAAAAAAACAATCAACAATGTATACACGTCTCCATAACAACAGATGGCTACCATAATATTGTATGAGAAGATAATGTTTTGCAAAATACCAGCAAATATTAAAGTGTCCGGTTTTTTTTGTCCCTGAGTGTATTTCTTTTTTCAAAATCATGCAACATGTTCTGTTGATCAGTTCCATGGGAAATGTAGGAGAATTTAAAGCCTTCAAAACCATAATAAAATTTCAATGGCATATTGGTCCGTTAAGTACAATATCAATTAAACGAAGAATGTAATTCAGTCAATACTAAACAGTAAGAAATACATTAAAATTTATGTTATGACAAAATTAACATTACATATATTTTAACGACAAACGTTTTCGCCAATTATATTGGCATCTTCAGGTCGAACGAACATGTTAACAAAATGAACACTTGGTCTTAACTAGTTAAAATAATGCTAAAAGTAGGATACAAAATTAAAACAGTTAATAAAATTGAGTGATGCAGCCATCAAGTTGTATGTAAAAAATGATGTATAAGTTAGTAGAAAGCATGTATGATGAGGGGGACGGCAAGACCTCTATGATTTTAGCAATTGATTTTACTTTCTAGTAGTGAAGAAGTGTTTTGATGAACACAATTCTTCCTGCAGGAAATGTCAGTTTTTTAGTTGGTTATTGAACGACGTTGAATCAACCATAACTTCTAGGTTACTTAGCGTCGATGAAATTCGTGTCACCGAGATGAGGATTCGCATCCAGAAAGATGGACATTATTTTCAAAATAAGCATTACATTTTTTTTAGTAGATTATTTAACGACACTCTATCAACTATTAGGTTATTTAGGGTCGATGGTGATGACGAGGTGGTATTTGGCGAGATGAGGCCCAAGATTCGCCCTAGATTACCTGGCATTGGTTAGTTTCATTTTGCATAACGGTTATGCACTGACGCAAAAAGTAATTTGTACGTCCTCGCCTAACCTGAACAATCTACAAGCCCTTTCATTCTAGAATGGATTTTTCCAGACAAACTTCGGTTGCAGAAAATTAGGTAAAATATTCTTTCCTCTCCTTCTAAGACTAATATGGGACGAAGTTGTCAAACCAGTGTTTGTAATTTTTTTTTTTTTAATTTTAAATAGCATTTCTGTAATTGTTTGGGGCATTTTTGCATTTTCTGTACCGCTATTTTTATTTTAAATATACTCAAAATAATAAGAAGGCGCTTTTCAGGCACAAGCATAATATTCAGACAATTACGAGTTTATGATTCATTTAGGCACTTCAGGTACTTACTTACTTACTTACAAATGGCTTTTAAGCAACCCGCAGGTTCATTGCCATCCTCACATAAGCAAGCCATCGATCCCTATCATCAGCAAGATTAATCCAGTTCCTACCATCATCTCCCGCCTCCCTCAAATCAATTTTAATATTATCCTCTCACTTACGTCTCCGCCTCCCCAAAGGTCTTATTCTCTCCGACCTCCCAACTAGGCCTAACACTTTATATCCATTTCTGGATTCGCCCATACGTGCTACATGCCCTGCCCATCTCAAACGTCTGGATTTAATGTTCCTAATTATGTCAGGCGAAGAAGACAATGCGTGCAGTTCTGCGTTGTGTAAGTTTCTCCATCCTCCTGTAACTTCATCCCTCTTAGCCCCAAATATTTTTCTAAGCACCTTATTCTCAAACACCCTTAACCTCTGTTCCTCTCTCAAAGTGATAGTCCAAGTTTCACAACCATACAGGACAACCGGTAGGCCTAATAAACTGAGAGGATTCGATCCGACATCGGGATGGGAATCCGGTGTGGCTTAGTGGATAGAGCGTCAGCACGTAGAGCTGAACATCCGGGTTCAAATCCCGGTGCCGGAGAGAATTTTTCTCCGTTCCACTCATCTTTCATCATATGATGACGCAAAATATCTGCACGGAAATATCATATGTACTTCGGTGCATCATAATAATATCTAATGTAACTGTTTTATAAATTCTAACTTCCAAATTTTTTTTTGAGAGCAGACTGGATGATAATAGCTTCTGAACCGAATAATAACAGGCATTTCCCATATTTATTCTGTGTTTAATTTCCTCCCGAGTATCATTTATATTTGTTACTGTTGCTCCAAGATATTTGAATTATTCTACCTCTTCAAAGGATAAATTTCGAATTTTTGTACTTCTATTTCGTACAATATTCTGGTCGAGGCTTATTGTAAGTTTCGTAACAATCTGTTTTTTTAAGGTGAGGAGTTGTTAGCCCTTCGCGCAATACCCAAGCTGGAGGACCACCCCTTACCGGCTGTCCACGACTGCTTAGTCAATATATTCGCAGCTACCCACCATATCTGGAGGAGTCTCCTCTATCCGCAACACAACGCAGAACTGCACGCATTGTATTCTTCACCTGACATAATTAGGAACATTAAATCCAGACGTTTGAGATGGGCAGGGCATGTAGCACGTATGGGCGAATCCAGAAATGCATATAGAGTGTTAGTTGGGAGGCCGGAGGGAAAAATACCTTTGGGAAGGCCGAGACGTAAATGGAAGGATGATATTAAAATGTATTTGGGAGAGGTGGGGTATGATGATGGAGACTGGCTTAATCTTACTCAGGAAAGTGACCGATGGCGGGCTTATGTGAGGGCGGCAATGAACCTTAAAAGCCATTTGTAAGTAAGTAAGTTTGTAAGTACAATATTCTGGTCACGAGACAGTTTGTTTTTTCGGGATTTACTTCCAAACCTATCTCTTTACTTCAAGTAAAATTTCTGTTTTTTTCGTAATATTGTATACCAAATATATCATAATCATCATATGTATGAATATAAATCAGCGAACATCCAAGACAAAATAAATCTTAAAATGAAATAAATATGAGCTATTTAATATCATATTCATACCATCAAATTCACAACTTCACCGTTCAGGTGGCAAACAGATCATGCATGAAGTTCGTATCACAGAGTGATTCTTACATGAATCGAAGGGAAGCGATGTGCTTACGTAATGATATACTCCTATTATAGCAATCAGGTTTCAGAACAGCGTCTGCAGTGAATAGAAGCTTGTTCTACAACTTGCGTCCAGATTGTTTGCAAGATCTATTAATAATCATGAAACGTTGGTCGCGAACGGACAGCTCGACATGAGTTTGTCCGAATCCTCGGCACATTAACAGTATGCTAATACAGATAGAGGAATTCAGTAGCTTGCTGAATAATGAGGACACGTGTACAGAATTCATGCGGCGTTTAAAACTGTGACAGTGAGGCCCATGAAGTTGACAGATTATTGTCTGGAACCGTGTGTTCTGATGTAACTTAAAGCTTGTCTAGAAATAGGCCTATATGTAGTTACTAAATCATAGGACAGAATTTTAAAATCTTGAAGTTTGATGTAAATTCATTTAATACAACATAAATACAAAAAGTTTACTTTCGACAGCCATATCGGAACTTATTCTTAACCCTTAATTTGGCAATGTATCCTATAGAATACAACAGGTTAATAGGCTATATTATGCTATAATTTCAATAGAACAAGAGAAAAAAATTGGTAGGAAAACTAAAATTTCACAATACTATATCTTAATTTAGAAATCTTCTCACTATTCGTGAGCTGCCACAAGGGACAAAGAGATCATATAAATGTTTACAAGTTCATTGAACCATTGCACAACATATAAAATATGGACATTGCGATAGTTGTTTTCTTTACAGTCCGACACGGTTTAATAAACTAGTACGTGAGAAATGAAGTTTTGTCAATTTAAGGGTCCACTCATTATAAGAAATAGTAAGATAAGATAAGATAATAACTGCCTCCCATTGGAGGTAGCCCACAAGGACTCGGTATACTCTCCTACATGAATTTTACAATATTAAATGTTTACATAAATTTTGTAGAAAGAAAATTAAAATAAACATATATGAATATAAAGTGAATAAAAAAAATTAAACAGAGTGAATATGGTGACTCAGAATTTGGCATGAGCGTTTCGAAACTGAAGTTATGATGTCAGCAGTAAGTGTCTGTGGTAGTTCAAAAGTCTTCCTGAAGCGTTCAAAGAACTTGGGAATCACACCACGAGCTCCAATAAGAAGACCAATCACTTCAATGTCTTCAAGCTGGTATTTTGCTTTGAAGTAATCAACTGTTGGCAGATAAATGTTGATCTTTTCTTTATTGACATCCTCCGGCTGGCTACTCCCCGTTTCAATCCTTATGGTAGGATCAATTATATATCCTTTCTTGGTAGTCTGGGAATACGCTATGATGTCAATAGGTCTAGAGGACCATTAGTAGCAAGGCAAAAAACTTCCTCTTCTACTATCCAAGACTTTTTTTTCAAATCAGTTGCAATTAAGGATCGGACATGATGATGTCTGGCATTTCGGAGGAGAAAACCTCTGTTACACTGACCTAGGACGTGGGCAAGGGTTTCAGTCTCCGGGCAGCCATGTCTGCACCGGGATCCGTCCAAAGAGCGACCAGGTACTCCTCTAACTGCTGCTAGATTGGTATTCATTTTGAGGCAGGTTACCCATTCAGATGTAGATAGTCCAGACTTATTAAAAATCCAGGCGTTGGCTTTAAGTACTTGGCTGTACAATTCTACACCTCTGCCTCTTCCAGGCATTATTTTCCATGATTCGAATTCTGCATTTCTTAATTCCTCTCTTAATTTCCTAGTCACAGATTTACGAAGTTCAACTGGACAAGGGAGACTTAGATGTTGACTACTAATGCATATAAATGTTACAATGTCATACATAAACTAGACCTACAATTTTTATTATAGCACATTCATTACACGTATGTCGTACTATTTCAGCTCAAAATTTATTCGTAGATTTCAGTTATTGTGTCATTATTTAAACAAATTGTTGTGTTTCCAAGGAAAATGTTAAAATGTTATGTTTTATTTAACGACGCTCGCAACTGCAGAGGTTATATCAGCGTCGCCGGATGTGCCTGAATTTTGTCTCGCAGGAGTTCTTTTACATGCCAGTAAATCTACTGACATGAGCCCTGTCGCATTTAAGCACACTTAAATGCCATCGACCTGGCCCGGGATCGAACCCGCAACCTTGGGCATAGAAGGCCAGCGCTATATCAACTTGCCAACCAGGTCGACGTTTCCAAGGAAATTGTATTCACATTGACATGTATACTATAATAAAATACAAATAAATTGAATAATTAAAGGAAGAAAATTTCATCTAAATAAGAGGACTCGGGGAAGGACGCCAGAATATTTGTAGCATTACCGCGCTGAATGGCGATACCGATGCGCTGACGTAGATATTGACTGCTTCGAGGGTCCCCAGAAAGCTGCACTAAACTTCTGCCTATGGTGGAGATGAGAGCTTTGGCTTCACTACACCATGATCCAAACGTTTCAACCTCAAACTATAAACAAATGCCTTACTATAATAATACCGGACAGCTAGCAATTTTCCGTGCGAACGACGCTGGTGCTGCTACCTAGGCGGCCGATATGGAGATATTCGTGAAACAAGCTGTAATCAACTGCAATGTACATTGTTGCTGGGCTAGTTAATAGTTTTATTAATTAGTGTTGTGTTAAAATGACAGGGTGTATGTGTGCTGTTTATAACTGCTACAAAATTGCAGCATTACAAATTGCTCCAAATCGTACTTTCGATTTCCGAGGGATCATAAAATGTGAGTCAACAACATGCTTTAGTAAGACTAATTCCTTCGTCTTTGTGATGATAGAAAAATACTATCTAGACCTAATAAATGAATAGAAGTTAAAATGTATCGGAAATTTTAAGGTTTTATCAAATTAAGGTTTATTGTTGCCCACATACCTTTACTAATTATTACAAGCATCAGATTACTATCAATTTTATCTTTGCAGTTGTCAGCAATGCGTATATAAAGCATTATTGTAAATTCATTCCTAATATCAGATTGATTTTGTCTCGGTAAACCAAAGAAAAAATATGTAACAATTAACTACGGAAAGTAATATGAAGTATGCAATATTTCTCATAATATGCAGCTTTGATATAAGATAATAATTTTACATTAAATATCAATCAACATTTCTTAAGTGTTTCATATATAATTTCACATTAGTAACTCACGTTTTAAACAATAGTCCGAATCCCGCTATGTTAATATTTGTATATGTGAACGTAATTCCATCCCGCTCCGCTAGATGTCGGGTCCACGATATTTCGCACTCACGCCAATGCTGCTAGTAAGGTGTAGTGCCCAATATTCGTCCCCTTGCCTAAATTCGTCCCCCACAGTATTTCGCCCATAATGTGTCGCACCAGTCAGTAAAGACTATCCCTCTTTATGCAGTAGCAAGCGTGCTTTAAGTTGGAGCGAGTGTTATTGTCTGTTTCGTTGTTATTTAAGTTTTAAGTATCTGGAAGGTGAAAATCTATTCTTCTTATATATTCTCAGCAGTATTTCACAGCCTAAGGTACGTATTTTCATAACTTTTTTTGCTCCTATATATAGAGCAAAGTGTCTAGTGTAAGAATATATATTAAATGAACCGGATATTGCAGCGTGCTTAGAACGAGATGCCGCCATACTTTTGTGGTGCACATGCCTAAATTTCGTCCCCCGGGACGTGTCTAAATTTCGTCCCCGGGACGGATTTCGGAATGTTATTTCCATATCATGTAATTTCAGTAAGGCTGTTGTCATTTATATTTCTAGTTGCCTTCAGATGGGAAAACGGAAACTATGGACCAAGGAGGAAATGATGGAAGCCGTACAACATGTAAGGGAGATAAAGATGGGCTACAAATTGGTATCTAATCGACATCAACCTACCCAAGTGACAGAACATCAGGATATTGAACCTGAAACTTCAAATTCAGTGATCAATCCAGAAGATATTCGGAAAGTTCCAGTGATAGAGCCATCGTTTTCCAATAGGCGTGGTTCAGCACTTATAGTAACCAGTACAACCCATAAAAACAATCTTCACACAGCAGCAGAAAAGAAAAGTTAACGAGTCTGAAAACCAAAGCGAAAGCAGACGAGAAGAAATCTTAATGTCGACTTCTGTACCACTGTCGCTTCACAACCTGCAGCCTCAGTTTCAACCAAATAAAGTGCACCGAAACAAACAAAAAATAAAATTATCTGCGAGTCTTCTAGCGACAGCGGGAGTGATGATGAAGACAATGATGATGAAGATCTAGTATTCCCGTTATGTGGGAAAAATTTTCATATCATAAACAAGGACAGAAAGGGATCAAATGCACGGAATGCTGCCATTGGTCCCACGAAATGTGCTCATCTTGTGAACACAACAATTTATTTGTGACGTGTCTGAATGGGTGAAACATAAAATTGAAAGGTTTTAGTTCTATTGGACGTAATTAACTATTTAATGTTATATATTATTATTTTAATGTACCGAAGTACATATGATATCTCCATGCAGATATTCTGCGTCATCATACGATGAAAGAGTAATGGAACGGAGAAAAATTCTCTCCGGCGCCGGGATTTGAACCCGGGTTTTCAGCTCTACGTGCTGATGCTTTATCCACTAAGCCACACCGGATACAACTCCGACGCCGGTTAGAATCGTCTCAGATTAAGCTCCAACTCTTGGGTTCCCTCTAGTGGCCGCCCTCTGCACTACGTCATAGATGTCTTTCATCGTATGATGACGCAGAATATCTGCATGGAAATATCATATGTACTTCGGTACATTAAAATAATAATATATATTATATGCGTAAATCACTTCGTGATTTAAGACGGCGCTTATTCCGTCGGATCCCGGCCAACTAGTCACTCATATCGAGTGCACCTCAGCACATGTGTGGACTTCGGTCCTGCGTTCATAGACATCTATGACGTAGTGCAGAGGGCGGCCACTAGAGGGAACCCAAGAGTTGGAGCTTAATCTGAGACGATTCTAACCGGCGTCGGAGTTGTATCCGGTGTGGCTTAGTGGATAAAGCATCAGCACGTAGAGCTGAAAACCCGGGTTCAAATCCCGGCGCCGGAGAGAATTTTTCTCCGTTCCATTACTCTTTCATCGTATTTAATGTTAGGTTAAAAAGTTAAACTGTAATTTTGTTTTGGAAGTGCTAAGAAACTTAAGAAAATATCACATGAAGGCGTTTTTGTTTTACAGTATTTTAAATAATTTTCTGAATGCTGTCTTACATACTTTCTATAATTATTAGTTATTAATAAACATTCTTGGCGTTCTATGTTTTTATTTCATTGTACTATTGAAATAATTGTCCTTCAATATGTTAAAAAGTATAGGGGACGAAATTTAGACTGCTTCATTGAAATGTAAAAAATTGCACAATTTCATTCTTCATGTTTTATATTCAATTTTTATTTAAAATTTATGAATTTCGAATTCTGTGTCTTGTAGTTAAATGTTGAAAGTTCCTAACTAGATTAGTTTCAAGTCTTCAACTTTAATGGTATATGAATGGTGAGACAAAACTAAATGGGGGACGATAAATGGGCACCCTACCTTATACAGCTGTCCGGTATTATTATAGTAAGGTATTTGCTATAAAGCTATAAATGTGCAACGAAATAGTAATATGCGTTACAAGAGCAGTATGTTGAAGTTTTCATGTTCGGGGAAAAGTTTGAAAAAGCGAAACGTAGTTGAGCTTTTTTAATTTCCGTGAATTGAAAGAAAACATACCGCTCGTGTATCGTACATTATTTTGTACGAAGACCGTTTATTACATACCTGAAAGAGGAATTTCTAATTAGTTGCAATGAAATCTCCATCTTGGTTTCTGTTCAATGACGGCAGTTTTGGAAAACAAAAATATCTATCTTCGACATTGTTGCTTTAAAATGTTTTCTGTGTTTACTATACTCCAGCAGGCCGTGATATAGGCTACGTCCGTCTTTTTTTCCCGCCAGTCTATAAATGCGAACTTAAAACAAACGGCTTCCTTAATGTTACATGCATCACGAAATGCAGTAACTTTAGTGGAGTTGTAGAGTTTACTTAATTTTTGCAAATATTTAAAAACAATAATTAACAACGCAATTTAGGTGAAATTGCAGAAATTATAATTATTACTATATTGAACGTCTCTAAAAATAATATGTTAAAAGGCTAAAGCAGTAAAATCAATATGTCACTTAAGCGGTAAGAAGAGGGAAATTGTTATGTGTGTTCGGTTGGGAATACTGGATGTGGAATTTTAGACTTACCGCGGGTTGGTTTCGTGCGGAAACCAAGCAAATACGTACGATCTCGCACAAAAAAATTACAGTATAGCTCTTTTGATATTAGTTTATGCAATCCCAGCATTAAAACATGCTTCTTATGACGCTATAAATCTTGCACGCGCTCAACATTCGCTCATGCCATAATTACCATATATAGTTCCATATATTTCTATTTCAAATGAAATGAAATCAATGAATTGTAGAATGTAGAGTTGTTGACTTTTATTTTAGCTGGCAGAGTTAATGCCAATAAGCCTTCTCTTCCACTCAACCAGCATTAATCAATATAATAGTGGCATACATAATTAAATTATAAATATTTACAATACACTAAATATTCTACAGCAGCAACCTTGAGTTAATAATGATACCTATTCAAGAACAGTTTGAATTGGATTTTTAGCATTGTCAGTGAAAAAAGAAACCACGTTGGTTGAAAGGGTAAACCTTAGACCCACACCAACTTCAGGTGAAAAAGTGGCAATGAAACCAGTAGGCCTATAACTTAAATTGAGGATTACCGAGCGAGGTGGCTAACACGTCACTGTTCGTTAACATAAAACCACAATAATTCAAGTCACACAGAATTTGTGTGCACTCAATTATTCGATGTTTGACGGTTTGTCAGCACACTTTGAGTTATGTGGATACACAGGGAAAAATTGAGTCGGTGTCTGGTAGAGTTCACGGGTAGCTCACTCGGTAGAGCGTTGGTGCGGTTACTTAAAGGTCCCGAGTTTAATACCCGGCCCCGGAACAATTTTTCCCCTGAAATGATCTAACATTTCAGATTAATCAGATTTTAGATATATACAAACAATTCTTCTTCCTCTGACACATCCTCAAGTGAGATGTATTGCCTGATAACAGATATAGGCCTACATTTCAGGAAGAACCTCAATCAGAGGTAATTATTTGGATGTTGAAGTCGAAAAATGGAGAAGTAATAACGGGTAAAACAAAAGAAAATCGTCGTAATCGGTGGCACCTTTTGCCACTACAAATTCCAAGCGATATATTAATGATGGATTATTTAAGCTTCAAAACATGTAATTCACATTCTTATAAAGTGGTAGGTGTACAAACATTTAATTTTCATTCGGACAGCGAAGATTTCCCTATGCCCCTATGTCTATAATTTTTTTATCCATTAGACTATCAGCTGCAAAGTAGTGAAAATCACTGAAGTTAGATATCGCTTCTCCAACTTTACAGTCAGACTGTAAGAAGTTACAATTTTGCTGTAATGTTGGCAGTAACAATAAGTACACAATTCCTCCATTCTTCGTAACATAAACTGTATTTTATATCATTCATTATATGTAAATCGCAGAGCGGCAGTTTCTGTTGAGAGTTCAAGGCAGTTCGCAGGTAATAAAGACGTGTCATGGCTAACGTTGTCATGGCGGAGGTACTAAATCGGAAGATGAAATTTTACGACGGTACATAGCCTTGTACCGCCAACAATTGACGTTTCAGAGAGCTGCGGCTGAGGTATGATGTTCCTTCACCGTGAGTGATACTGGTGATGCAACCTCCTACATCTATATTAAGTATTAAATTACATAATTCTGATTGTTGTCTTATACTGTGTAAATGTCCGATTATTAAGGAGTCCTCTGAAGTTAAGTATTTAGGCATAATTTTCGATAATCATTTAAAATGGAACCAACACATTAATTACCTTTGTAATAAATTACGTAAAATAGTATATTATTTTGTTTTGTTGAGGAATTACTTGTCAATAAGTTTATTACGTACAATATATTTAACTTTATTTCAATCAGTAATTATGTATGGAATTATAGGATGGGGTAGCTCATTTAAATCCAATTTTAATCCACTTTATTTATTACAGAAGAAAATAATTAAAATATGTCTTCAAAAAAACCTATTGATTTTCCATCTCAAAATTTGTTTTTAGACTTTAATATACTTAACGTAAGACAAATTTATTATATTGTATTAATAAAATTCATACACAAAAATCGAAATAATTTTTAATTGTATTCTCATAGTTATGAAACAAAAGGTATGAATTCTTTAAGATTGTTTGAACCAAAATGCAATACTGTTACAGTATTTAATCATAGTAGTAATTTAGGCCCAAGAATATATAACAAATTTATATTTAAATATCCTAATCTTGTCAATTCTAATAGTTCTAGTATTAAATTTAAAAAGTTATGTATGGATGTTATAAAAATTGAAAAATTGTAAATTTAAATTTATATACTATAATTGCATAGTAGACAAAGACAAATTGTATTATGTACCTCTTAATTTCAATTCAGGAATCCGCCCCTGAGCACGAGTTCTACTCTTTCAGTGGCGAGATAAAGTTTTTCTGTATATATTATATTTTATGTTACAATTATTAGCAAAATAATAAATAAATAAATAAATAAATAAATAAATAAATAAATAAATAAATTCTACATTTAAAACAATTCTGACAAAGTCCCTCTTTTGGGTGATTAAAGAATTTTCTACCCTTTTCCCTGAAAAAGATTTTAGTGCAAACGCTCGCGAAGCATCACTTCGATTAGTGTCTTACACTACTCCGTCGATATAGGAGAAAGTCAATGTTTACCTACTTAGATACAACACGTGGAACAAGTCCCCGGCAATCGGCAAGAAGTACAGTACATCATGAAAATCGGGGAATATTATGGACAGGAAAACATCGATCATACGGGAATGCATATTTAAAAGTTGTTAGTTCATTATAAAAATCGAATCTGGTACAATGCTAATACAAATTCATTTTATTTCGTAGAGTACATCTATCTATAAAATACAATAATAAATATATTAATTAATTAATGAGTAAATAAATGCATAGGTTACATAAGTAAATAAATAAACAAATACATAAGTAGATGAGTGAGTGAGTGAATCAATCAATCAATCATGTTTATTTGTCAAAAATTACAATATCGTAATTACAGACAATGGTCAATAAAACAAACAGATTAAAATTCCATGTTCATATGGCTATCTAAAAATTCATTTATATGATAAAAGGGATTATCTAAAAGCCATTTTTTTAAACAACTTTAAATCTAAATAAGCTGAGTAGGCATTCTTAGGCAATCTATTAAACATATCTACAGAAATAACATTGAACCATTTCTTGGTCTTCGTCAACCTGACCGTAGGTGTTACAATATAGTGAAAAACGAGTCGTATATGAGCCTTGTTGTCAGCATCTTGGAGACAATACCACATCACACATTGGACAGTTTTTGGGCTCATGTTCGGTGCCCGTGGTACGATCCCACGAGAAACTTTAAATCAACATAAACGATTTAACATTTCTGATGCAACGATTGATGCCATAGGATCTCATGTGTTAAAATCCTCCTTAGCTATAATTAGTAATCATTTGTACCCAACAAACTTTTATTGTAAATGATTTCCTATATTTTCGTATCATTTATCTTAATGTTTTCTTTTCCCTTTCAAATTGTCACACAATTGTTTTTAATGATTATTCCTTATGAATTGATTAGTAGGCCGATCTATTCAAACCCTTATTTAGGGCGGCTTTTTTTTTTGTTAAAAATTAATTAATTCTGGTGTAATATTGTGAATGAACGAATGAATGGAGTGGATGGCTGGGTGAGTGGATAAGTGGATAGATAGATGGATGGATGGATGGATGGATGGATGGTTGGTTGAATGAATTAATTAACGAACGAAAGAAGGAATGAATGAATCAGTGAATGAGTGGGTGGGTGGATGAAGGAATGAATAAAACCATTATATAATAATAATAATAATAATAATAATAATCATAATATCATTATTATTCGTTCATTCATTCATCCACCCACCCACCCACTCACCCACCCATCCACCCTCTCATTCACTAATTAATTCACTCCTTCTTTCGTTCTTAATTAATTCATCCTACCAGCCATCCATCGATCCATCCATCCATTCATCCATCCATCTACTTACCCATTCATTCATTCATTCATCCATTCATCCACCACTCATTCACTGATTAATTCACTCCTCCTTTCGTTCTTAATTAATTCATCCTACCAGCCATCCATTCATCCATCCATCCATCCACCTATCTACTTACCCATTCATTCATCCATTCATCCACCACTCATTCACTGATTAATTCACTCCTCATTTCGTTCTTAATTAATTCATCCTACCATCCATCCATTCATCCATCCATCCACCTATCTACTTACCCATTCATTCATTCATTCATCCAGCACTCATTCACTGATTAATTCACTCCTCCTTTCGTTCTTAATTAATTCATCCTACCAGCCATCCATCCACATATCTACTTACCCATTCATTCATTCATCCATTCATCCACCACTCATTCACTGATTAATTCACTCCTCCTTTCGTTCTTAATTAATTCATCCTACCATCCATCCATTCATCCACCTATCTACTTACCCATTCATTCATTCATTCATTCATCCAGCACTCATTCACTGATTAATTCGCTCCTCCTTTCGTTCTTAATTAATTTATTCTACCATCCATCCATCCATCCATTCATCCATCCATCCATCCACCTATCTACTTACCCATTCATTCATCCATTCATCCACCACTCATTCACTGATTAATTCACTCCTCCTTTCGTTCTTAATTAATTCATCCTACCATCCATCCATCCATCCATTCATCCGTCCATCCACCTATCTACTTGCCCATTCATTCATTAATCCATTCATCCACCACTCATTCACTCATTAATTTACTCCTCCTTTCGTTCTTAATTAATTCATCCTACCAGCCATCCATTCATCCATCCATCCATCCATCCATCCATCCATCCATCCACCTATCTACTTACCCATTCATCCATTCATCCACCACTCATTCACTGATTAATTCACTCCTCCTTTCGTTCTTAATTAATTCATCCTACCAGCCATCCATTCATCCATCCAGCCATCCATCCACCCACCTATCTACTTACCCATTCATTAATTTATTCATTCATTCGTTCATCCATTCATCCACCACTCATTCACTGATTAATTCATTCCTTCTTTCGTTCTTAATTAATTCATCCTACCAGCCATCCATCCATCCATCCACTACCTACTTACCCATTCATTCATTCATTCATCCATTCATTCATCCATTCATCCACCACTCATTCAATGATTAATTCACTCCTTCTTTCGTTCTTAATTAATTCATCATACCAGCCATCCATCCACTCATCCATCCAACCATTCATCCATCTATCTACTTGCCAATTCATTCATTCATTCATTCATCTATTTATGTATTTATTTACTTATGCATTTATTTATTTACTTATTAATTAATTAATATATTTATTATTGTATTTTATAGACCGATATATACTCTAGGAAATAGAATTAATTTGTATTAACATTGTATCAGATTCGCTTTTTATAATGAATTAAAAACTCTTAAGTACCCATTATTACGACGAAGTGAAGAGAAGGGACTAGAAGTATTTGAAATGTGGATATGGAGAACGATGGAGCATGTAAAATGGACAGACAGAATAAGAAACGAAGCTGTGTTGGAATATTCACTAAAGCTTAATCTACTTTCTTTATGGCTAACCATTCAAAAGTTTTATTCAATTTATGGACAACTTGTTTTAGGTAGCCTACTTCTAGCTTTGCGTATTTCACTTCTCAATTCACATCAGAAAAATATGACGTGGATACTAATAAGTCAGGATTTCAAGCTAAATTCTCCTCTTTTTGTACAGTTTTCGATAAATGCACGATTTTAACCCCACACTGAGTATCGAACTCCCAGTTAACAGCGATTTTTTGGTACTCCTGCATCGACTATTCAGTTTGACTAACATGTAAATCTCGTGACAATAAATCAGCCGCCCGACGAATACCTCTGATGTAGTAACATAAATTTCTTGCTGACATCAACCAGGCCCTATCACACGATGGGCCAGATAAAATATCTCATTGTAGTAGTGGCGATAGTGTGAACGCTATGAAAGCAATATGCCCGCTCAGCACCGGCATCATACTAATAACACGTGGCCTGTTCGAAGCCCGAGCAGTAATCCTGGGTCATTCAAAGTTGCAGCCCAATTGCTACTAACACAACAAACAAAGCGATCGTCATATGTCATGATATGAGTGCCGCGCTGTGTCCAGTCTATGTACTTCACGCTCAATTGCACAGATTTCAGCAAGGGCAATCAGTGAATATTTAGCATCACACATACATCGGTGAAAAATAAAGACAGGGAGCGATTACAAACATTTTATTGGAGCTGAAAGAACATTTTCTATCTTCTTAAAGAAGACGTAGGCTATTTGGGCTATTCCATATGAAATCGATCAGTAAAAAACATCGCATTTTTTATACTCTAATTTTTCCCTACTTATACAAAGTGCTGAGGGGAGTGCATTTTCAAAAATATACTATCGAAAGTCAAACGGTTTTTGTATTATTCAGCGACAAATTTAGCGTATTTTATAAAAACAAGCCTATTTTAGCGCTCAGAACTCTGGAACCATTTACAGCAGAACATTGAACGAGAGCTTATTTTGAAGCTGACGTTTGGTAGGTTATGTTAAGATGTAATCCTTATTTTTATTGTACACAGAGAGACAGATAATCTGATTTTACTTGCTTTTAGGCTTTTTGGCCATTTGTAAAAATGTAAAAAAAAATATTGAGAAAAAAAACTTGCATTATTAAGAGGGATTTGGCATTGTTTGCCTAGTGGTACGGCAATAAGTTTCGAGGGTATTAAATAGATTATTTTCACATGCCTAGACTTGAACGGCGCAGTACAGCACGCACTGGCCGAAAGCTGAAGATAAGCGAGCGTTGGGCGTCATTTTACTCCTGTGTTTATGAAAACCTGTGATAAAACTAGCACAGCCATGACTGCTAGACGACACATCACGTGTTTATGTCTCCTGGCCTTGCTTACATCGGCTAGCTCCCGCCTCACAGCTGGTTTCTTCACGCGCTTACTATTTATTTCCTTTATTTGATATTTTCAATACGTTCTTATCAACGTGCCATCAGTAAAAAAAATGTCTGTTTATTTGTACTTTCAATTCGGAATCTAACTGTATATTTTTAAAATATTTTTTCGGTGGCAAATGCGTCTTAATGAGGAAAAATCTAAATTTCTCCATTTCCATAAAAAGTAAGAAAATCTGTTTATATGCCAATATAAAGTTTAATTTCTCAGCATCAAAATAAACCATGATTTTGATAATTGGGTGAAAGGGTTTCGGAGCTACAACAGTTTAAAGTTGCAAATTTTATGAAAATAGATAAATTTAAATATTTTTAATTTAAACACTATGAAGTTCTGATGCCTCAAACTTTGCACAAAGCATTGTATCACAGCTCTCTACGTAAAAAAAAAAAGTTTCATTGTATTTAGAAATTGAAAGACCAATTTTCTCTATATTTCGGTCGATTTGAGATGGAATAGCTCATTTAAAAATCATAGATCGAGTAGAAAACGTTAGTGAAATATCTGGGCATTAAACTCGACAATAGACTCAACTTTCCTACTAATATTAAAGTAAAACTGCTGTCTTTCCCCGCAATTGTGTGACCAGAACCGATGTTGATTATAAAATTAGCCATGCCGCGTGACCTCTCTCAGTAATATCTCGACATCAAAACAGTTACAGGCCTGTGTGTATCACAGTGTATTTGTTGAGCAAGAAATACGTAACCTTACTAAATAGCGAGTGATTTTGAAGCGCGTACTCTTATGTGCTGTGAATATCAGACTGCCTTTACCTCATAGAAATTCTTGATGATGTCTAACCCACGTACTTTCTAGTATCTCATATTCGCAGGAATTTTGCAAGTTTATCCATGACTTTTCTAGGTAAATTTAGTGCAGAATTTATAATTTCTAAATCTGAAGAAATAAAATGAAAGTTTACGTATGTTTAGTTGTAAACAAAATAAAGTGCATTTGACTACATACTTTGCAGGTCGTAGAGAACCAAAATGTTGAAAATTCTTGTTGAGGGCTCCTTTCAACATACCGGTAGGCCTACTATGACTGTAGTACGTACCTGAAAGTAAAGAATAGGAACCATAAGAATATAATATAACACGGTACATAAATAAGTTTACATTTGAGACATTATTTCATTAACAGTCTAAACCAGTGATGTCAAAGCAAGCGCATTTTTCTGACCTTGACGTCGTGCGCAGGCATCAAGCGCTGGTATGGAAGGAGGAAGGATTATGTATATGAATAAGCAGCCAGTTGGATTAAGAAAGCAGTGGTGTACAAACTTCAGACGGAACGTGAAATTTCTATGTCGTTTTTATATGACTTCTTTCTGTTTGGTATTATCTATATTGTCTGTAAAACACCAATTTTTTTAATATTGCAGTTGTGTTTTAAATGTTAATAAATGGTAAAGAGTTAAGAAGGAATATTCACATAAATTCCATAGTAGTACAAATAATTGTATTAAGTGAATGAAACACATCATTCATAAAGAAAGTGATATCGCAAAGAAAGAGATTGAGTATGACATGATAAGTTGGAGTTGATATTGATGGTATCTTATAAAAGTAATCAATAAACTAATCAAAACAATATTATAGTACAAATCAAAGTTACCTAGGTATATGTTTCAACTGTAACTAATATTACATAACAAAACTATTATCGCATTATCCTTTTAAGGTGATATTGGTTCGCAACTTCCTGTCATCAGAATATTAAATTATTTTCTCGAAATCTGTTGAAGCTATAGAGCTGACGTTTTCATAACACATGGGCACATATCTCTTGTCTATGATGTAACAGTAGTTGCTTTGATAATTCATTTCCATGCGAATATTTTCAAAAAATTGTAATCCACTACCTTCAGTAATACGTATTTACAATATATTAAATTTACGAAAACATTGTTTCAGTACCTGTAAGGCTACTAAATAAACATATCTTAAAATTTCAGTTTTATGTCAATAAGTTTAGAAAATATTTCTTTTGAATAAAAAAACCACGCTTGTGAAAAATGAGCATTAAAAATAAAACTTACATTCTTATAATGCACTTATACTTCTCAGAAAAAATCTAAAATTTAAAATGGATACAGTTTTAATAAGTTCTCTTCTCTTTATCCATTGAATCAGTGCTGGTCATCCCTGAATATAGCTCGACCAAGCGGTATATACCACCTCTCTCGTCTGTCTCTTTCCTTTCCGCTGTAAAGCGCTCAGGCTCTCCTGAGCTCTAAAGCGCGCGCTTGCCCGTATGGACATCTGCTAACATCACTGGTCTAAACCAGTGATCATCAACTCGACCGAAAGAGTATTTAAGTAATAATGCATTTTGGAGATATGCCATATAGCTTTTGGAAATACATGACCCATAAAAGTTTATAACATTTTTTTGTTTTTGAGTTTCCATTATATTTACATATTTATATATTTATACTATCAGCCTCCACCACCCTTCGCAGAAGAAGTCCGTCCTGACTAGTCTACTACATCGCGCCATAGTCATATCCGATATTAACAACTTGCCTGCAGAAATGGACCATATTCGTAGAACACTACAACAGAACAACTACAGCTGGAGAGACATCAACAAAGCCCTCAAACAAGTTACCACGAGAAGTAACACAATAGACTTAGACAGCAAGCAAGAACCGACAAAGAAAGCTTTCATTCCATTCTGCGGGAGCGTGTCACACAAAATAAGCAGAATCCTCCAGAAGGTTAATATCAAAACCATCCATAAACCACAGAGCAAAATCCGGAGTCATCTACGGCAGGTTAAAGACAGTCAGGGCTTAAGGACTCCAGGGATTTACAAGATTCCATGTGAGTGCGGCGAAGTATACATAGGGCAGACTGGCCGCACAATAGAAGACAGAATCAAAGAACATAAGAGGAACCTGAGGCTCTATTACCCGGAAAAATATGCAGTGGCGCAACACAGCATAGAAAAGGAGCATAAAATACGGTTTGACCACACCAAGGTCATTAACAAATCAAGCCACTACTGGGATCGTACAATCAAGGAGGCCATAGAGATCAAGCTCGAGAAAAACAACTTTAACAGAGACAGTGGACTCCAGCTCAGTCAGGCATGGACACCGGCCTTGGACCAACTTAGGCCCTCTTACAATCAACGTAATAAGATCACGGACCGAGGACGGCAACCGATTCCAACCGGCGGAACAGGGCTCGCCGCCCGCCAAACTTCACACAGGAATCCCGGGATGGGCGGAGCTTACGAGGGATGACAATTCCCGGCCCCGGATTGGCCGATCCGCCAACCAATCCCGTTTCACCTGAGACAGCCTAACATCTATATTACCTTTCGACTTTCTGTTCGGACATGCTAAACAAAATCCCTCCCTAACAATATCTACTTTTGTTGATCGATGGAACTATCATAGAGCCAATTGGCTAGTATATATCCATCGATTCATAGAGTCATTCAACCTAAGAGCCAACTGGCTAGTCTCTGATATTGAGACAACTCATCCTGCCTAAGGTTTTTCCGTGGTTTTCCTAAGGCGCTAAGACAAATGTCGGGATGAGCCCTAAAAGAAATGGGCCACGGACCTGCACTCATATCCCCATTAATCTCCCTATTACTTAAATTAATTAACTAATTACATATCTCCCCCCTCTTCGTAATTGAGCCATCATATAGCCAAATGGCTTGTCTCAAAATTGAGACGATTCAACAAGGCTCATAACTACCACCTCCTACATAATAGCCAAATTGGCTAGTCTCCTATACATGAGACAACTCATCTCGCCTAAGGTATTCCGTGGTTTTCCTCAGGCGTAAGACAAATGTCGGGATGAGCCCTATAAGAAATGGGCCACGGACCTATATGCCCTTCCCCATATATATTCCACCTTTATTATAAATGATGTATGCCCTAGTTCAGATAATATTAATAGTCTATTAAATATACGAGGTCATTCAATAAGTCGCAAATTGAAAGGACAGGGACCTCTCAAATTGCAGATTAGATTTCACGGCGCTTCTTCCGACGGCCTTCACGTGCTTTGTCATCGAACAACAGATGACGGCGTCTTGCCATCCTAACGGCAAACACCAGCCAAATCCTCCTCGCCCCGTTCCGTGATCAATTGATCAATCTCAGCCCCCCTCGCGTATGTGGTACCTAAGAGGTTACGTCCAATTTCGGCTTCCCCTTCAAAATTTTCTAGAGCTCCTTCAGGGGAGCAGCGTAACCCGGAGTGAGACTAGTGGCCAACAGGCTTGGAGCTCACATATTTCGTTTTGTACAGCCCCCAACCCCTTGCAAGGACGCGTTTTGCGTACCTTTTAAATTATCCTCCCAATTCTCCTTCGATTTTTCGATTTTTTTTTTTTCGTTCGGACATCACTTCCCTGAAGATGGCTGCAGAGATAGCAGTCGAAAGCTTGGAGCATTCCAAAATCTTAACTCGGCTGATATCAAGCGAAATTGTATTAGCGAGCAATACAGAGTGATTTATATAGAACTGACACATTTCTTTCATTAATTGTTTCAAAACGAATTGTGCTAGCGACAACTTATTATACCTAAAATGTAGAGGAATTTTGGGAGATTATTTACCTCTATAGCAAATGTTGTCCTGCGTTGTCAAATCCTGAGATCTCGGTGGCTACAGGTTCCTGGAAATTATTCGGTCGTCACATAACCGGATAAATGGAACCATGCTTCATCTGTGAACCATGTGATGGACAATATGGCAGGATTTTCGACAATGAACGTCTGAAACCAACGACAATAATTCAATCTTTTATCCTTATCTGGTTCCTGTAGCTGATGAACAACCGTAACCCTATATGGCTTTAGGCTCTCTGACACATTGAGTAGGTGTACCCTGACTCCTGCGACAAACATCTTAATGATTTTTTGGGTGACTGCTCCAGTCGTGCTCTTACGTCAACAACAACAACCGTGGGAAGCCTAGATGAACGATGCTTGCCCTTTTCACTCACCAGAGATCCAGTTGTTTCCAATTTGTTTACCAGTCCCAGTATTGTGTTTCTTTTGGGAGGATTGCGAACACCAAATTCTCTCTGGTATGCCCTTTGAGTAGCTGTAATTGAATAAGTAATCCAGTATTGCTTCACAAGGAAGAGTCGTTGATTTAATGTGTACTGCATTTTCACATTGACACAAAATGTCGAAAACAGCTGCCAACAATAGGAATAAATTTTAAACATCTGCGCATCTAGTGACAAGGAATCGAAACTCCATAACATTCTGCTGTTGGTTTCAGACATTCATTGTGCAAAATCCTGCCATATTGTCCACCACATGGTTTACAGATGAAGCATGGTTCCATTTATCCGGTTATGTGACGACAGAATAATTTCCAGGAACCTGTGGCCACCGAGATCTCCGGATTTGACAACGCCGGAGAACATTTGCTATAGAGGTAAATAATCTCCCAAAATTCCTCTACATTTTAGGTATAATAAGTTGTCGCT
Source organism: Periplaneta americana (assembly GCF_040183065.1). Taxonomy (NCBI): domain Eukaryota; kingdom Metazoa; phylum Arthropoda; class Insecta; order Blattodea; family Blattidae; genus Periplaneta; species Periplaneta americana. The sequence continues at coordinate 9,507,377 of NC_091120.1, forward strand.
AGCACAATTCGTTTTGAAACAATTAATGAAAGAAATGTGTCAGTTCTATATAAATCACTCTGTATTTTTCATTTACTCATTTGTGTATCTGTGGCAAATGTCCGTATATTAAAATCTCATAATGTCATCGGAAACACAGTAAAGGAACTCAAATGTGGCTCATAAAGCATAATGAAGTGAGTAAACCTATCATCTTAGAAACCCAGAATCTTTCATGCACTGTCGTATATAGCTTCTGTTTCCCTCGCTGCGGGATATTTTATTTTTAAATTCTCTTTTTAGTCACGGAGGAGACAGCACTAAGTTTCTGAAGCGTGAAACCGTGTAATATATGGTAAGAAATATAAAGCATTCAGTAGCATACAAATATTAATGGTCACTGAAGAACGTAGCAATAATGCCGGGCGCCCTTGCTTTAATTAAAATCGTTGAGGAGCCCCTGTCCTAATAAATTAGCGCGCTGGCATGCCAACCACGCCACCTACGCCGGCCGCCATTACTATTCAGAGCGCGGCCACCTGCCTCTGCCCTACCTGTCGGAGCGCCGCTGAGCCCTGATCCTCTGTCCAGCGTCCACTGGATAAGGAGCCTTAAAATTCAATCTGCGATCCATATGCATGGCTCCACACTTCAACTTCGCTACGCTAGGCGCCACACCGATTTGTTGTTACATGCAAATTCTGAACAAGGCAGTTGCAATGTAAAGGAACAGAATCGCAATTGCTTTAATGAAAGCTAATTGGCTCTTCATTTATATCACTGCTTATCTACACATCTTTTTTTTATCATTCCGTCTCCCATCTTTGACTCAGTCCCCCATCTTTACGACCGTCTCCCATCTTTCCCTCACTCTCCCAGCTTTCCCTCTATCTCCCATCTTTCCCTCCATCTCCTATATTTCCCTCCATCTTCTATCTTTCCCTCAGTCTCACATCTTTCTCTTAATCTCTCATCTTTCCCTCAGTCTCCCATCTTTCCCACCATCTCCTATATTTCCCTCCATCTTCTATCTTTCCCTCAGTCTCACATCTTTCCCTCAGTCTCACATCTTTCCCTCTACCTCCCATCTTTCCCTCAGTCTTCCATCTTTCTCTCCATCTCCTATCTTTCCCTCAGTCTTCCATCTTTCTCTCCATCTCCTGTCTTTCCCTCAGTCTCTCATCTTTCTCTCCATCTCCTGTCTTTCCCTCAGTCTCTCATCTTTCTCTCAGTCTTTCATCTTTCCCTCAGTCTTCCATCTTTCTCTCCATCTCCTATCTTTCCCTCTATCTCTCATCTTTCCCTCAGTCTTCCATCTTTCTCTCCATCTCCTATCTTTCCCTCAGTCTCTCAGCTTTCTCTCAGTCTCACATCCTTTTCTCAGTCTTCCATCTTTCCCTCTATCTCCCATCTTTCCCTCAGTCTCTCATCTTTCCCTCAGTCTCTCATCTTTCCCTCAGTCTCTCATCTTTCCCTCAGTCTTTCATCTTTTCCTCAGTCTCCCATCTTTCCCTCAGTCTGCTGTCTTTCCCTCCATCTCCTACCTTTCCCTCAGTCTCCCATTATTCCTATTGTCTCCCATCTTTCCCTCCACCTCCCATTTTCCCTCAATATCCCATCTTTCCCTTCATCTTCCATCTTTTCCCCCATCTCCCATCTTTACTTCCATCTTTTCCCCAGTTCCCCATCTTTACCTCAGTCTCCCATCTTTTCCTCAGTCTCCCATCTTTCCCTCAGTCTCCCATCTTTCCCACTGACTACCATCTTTCCCTCCATCTCCATCTTTCCCTCAGTCTCCCATCTTTCCCTCCAACTTACATCTTTTCCTCCATCTCCCATTTTTCGTTCCATCTTCCACCTTTCCCTCATGTCCCCAACTTTCCCTCAGTCTCCCATCTTTCCCTAACTCTCCCATCTTTCCCACTGTCTCCCAGCTTTCCCTCCATCTCCCATTTTCTTTCAGTCTCCCATCTTTCCCATTCCCATCTTTCTCTGTCTCCTATATTTCCCCTTCATCTTCCATCTTTCCCACCGTCTCTCATCCTTTCCTCCGTCTCTCAGTTTTCATCTTTCCCTCTGTCTCAAATTTTCCCCTTAATCTCTCATCTTTCCCACAGCCTAGCCTTCAATCTTCCTCACAGAATCCCATCTTTCCCACAGTCTTCCATCTGGCTCTCCATCTCCTATCTTTTCTTCAGTCTCCCATTTTCTCCTAAGTCTTTCATGAATTCCACTGTCTCCCATCTTTGCTCAGTATTCCATATTTCCTTCACTATCCCATCTTTCCCTCAGTCTCCCATTTTCCTTTTAGTCTCCCATCCTTCTCACCCTCTCTCATCTTTTCCTCCGTATGTCAACCTTTTTTAAAGCGCAGATTTATTTCATTTTATTTAGTAGGATATTAAATGCACATAAAACTATTAATCTCTACGCTTTGTTTTGTAAATAATGATGTTAACGTGCTCTAAATGATTTAGTAACCAAGATATTTAAGCATTAAAATATTTACTTCGTATTTTCATATTTTCTTCAAAATATAAGTAATATTTTGGCAGCATTTTCTTCGTATTGTTCTGGCCTCTACTTACAGCGAAAAGTGTAAAATTCTACTTTGCAAACAGCGTTAGTTCGGCTCATGTTCCTGGACGTGGAAAGTGAGAAGCAGCGCAATTCAGTTCGGAGAAACATCAGTTAGCAATGTGATCCCTTCTGGTCACCGGGCAGCGATCAGGTGAAGCGCCCAAGGGACCATTGTCTGCTGAATCTTCATTGGTGTGCTCAATTCATTTAGAGCTCTTTGCAATGCCCCCTAGAGGCACGTACAATGCACCAAACATTCTCTGTTCGCCAGGATATTCAATCTGCATTATTAATCTACGAGAGCTTCACATCATGCGTTTCAATTATTTACTCTTAATTTAACGACGCTTTATAGTTGTACGAGTTATTCCGCGTCATAAATACTGCGTAGCCTTATTTGGTGAATAGCAATGATTTACAAATATGTTTATCAAACCTATCTTAAGACTCTTCTGCCAAACTTTTATAGTAATATTAAAGGGTCAGGAAAGATAAATTTTCTTTCCTTATCTATGCATAATTTTCATTTGCAGTATGTAGAAATATAATTCCTGCAACAACTTACTAAAAAAACAACGATAGGCATTTTAAGGGAAGTGATGGGTTAAATTTCTATTTTCTACATTTTTCAAGCTAGGACCATAATTTTTTGTACACACTATCACGATGTGATAGATAATGACATGAAGTTTCATTTCTGTGAAGCAATTAGTTTCTGAGTTATTAACAAAAATATTTTGAAAAATTTGCATAAGTTTTATTTTTTCTTTATCTTAAGATTAACTCCATATGTAGATGAAATTATTGGGGATCATCAGTGTGGTTTTAGGCGTAATAGATCAACTATTGAACAGATATTTTGTATTCGACAGAAAATGAAGAAAAAAATGGGAGTATAAGGGTACAGTGCATCAGTTATACATAGATTTCAAAAAGGCATATGACTCGGTTAAGAGAGAAGTTTTATATGATATTCTTATTGAATTTGGTATTCCGAAGAAACTAGTTCGATTAATTAAAATGTGTCTCAGTGAACGTACAGCAGAGTTCGTATAGGTCAGTTTCTGTCAGATGATTTCCAATTCACTGTGGGCTAAAGCAAGGAGATGCACTATCGCCTTTACTTTTTAACTTTGCTCTAGAGTATGCCATTAGGAAAGTCCAGGATAACAGAGATGGTTTGGAATTGAACGGGTTACATCAGCTGCTTGTCTATGCGGATGACGTGAATATGTTAGGAGAGAATCACCAAACATTTAGGGAAAACACGGAAATTTTACTTGAAGCAAGTAAAGAAATAGGTTTGGAAGTAAATCCCCAAAAGAGGAAGTATGTGATATGTCTCGTGATGAGAATATTGTACGAAATGGAAATATGAAAATTGAAAATTTATCCTTTGAAGAGGTGGAAAAATTCAAATACTTGGGAGTAACAGTAACAAATATAAATAATACTCGGGAGGAAATTAAACACAGAATAAATATGGGAAATGCGTGTTATTATTCGGTTGAGAAGCTTTTATCATCCAGTCTGTTGTCAAAAAATCTTAAAGTTAGAATTTATAAAACAGTTATATTACCGGTTGTTCTTTATGGTTGTGAAACTTGGACTCTCACTTTGAGAGAGGAACATAGGTTAAGGATGTTTGAGAATAAGGTGCTTAGGAAAATATTTGGGGCTAAGAGGGATGAAGTTACAGGAGAAGGGAGAAAGTTACACAACACAGAACTGCACGCATTGTATTCTTCACCTGACATAATTAAGAACATTACATCCAGACGTTTGAGATTCCCATGTAGCGCGTATGGGCGAATTCAGAAATGCATATAGAGTGTTAGTTGGGAGGCCGGAGGGAAAAAGACCTTTAGGGAGGCCGAGACGTAGATGGGAAGATAATATTAAAATGGATCTGAGGGAGGTGGGATATGATGATAGAGAATGGATTAATCTTGCTCAGAATAGAGACCAATGGCGGGTTTATGTGAGGGCGGCAATGAACCTCCGGGTTCCTTAAAAGCCAGTAAGTAAGTAAGTATTTTTCTCATATCAAAGAGTATTTTGGAAGAAAAAAAATGAAAATTTACTGGTCCCTCACCATATTTAACCGACTTTTGTGAATATACCTAAATAAGTATTTATAAATTTAGTTAATATAGAGTAGCTTAAATTTATATATATATATATATATATATATATATATATATATATATATATATATTCAATTCAATTTATTAAGCCATTATACAAATAGTGATAGGCTTCGTCACAAATAGAGAAGGTGAAAAAACATAGTACAAATACATATAATTTATAACAGTAAAGTTTAATTAGGTCTATGAAAACACAAAGTATTTTTGAACTCTAAAAATGAATGAAAACACTTCACTCTTAATGTTATATTTGTAACTAAATGTAGATAGACAACTTTATTTATTAAAAAACAATTTCATTTGAATATATGTTAAAAATACTCATCTACAGAGCAGAAAGGATTAATTAAAAGCCAATTATAAAATCTAGTTTTGAAAGTATTGGTTGGTAACTTATAATATTGACTGGGAAGCTTATTATGTAATTTCATCCCCATGACAGAAACATTTGTACTTGTCTTATGTAACCTACAATATGGAATATTAATTTGCTCACTACTGTATTTATAATTTCATGATCATGTACAGTATATTGGCTACTAATGAGTGATTGTTTATATAATATCGAGTGTGAAGGACTAGGTCGTATTTACTCACTCACTCAGCTATCTAATCTAATCTAATCTAATCTAATCTAATCTAATCTAATCTAATCTAATCTAATCTAATCTAATCTAATCTAATCTAATCTAATCTAATCTAATCTAATCTAATCTAATCTAATCTAATCTAATCTAATCTAATCTAATCTAATCTAATCTAATCTAATCTAATCTAATCTAATCTAATCTAATCTAATCTAATCTAATCTAATCTAATCTAATCTAATCTAATCTAATCTAATCTAATCTAATCTAATCTAATCTAATCTAATCTAATCTAATCTAATCTAATCTAATCTAATCTAATCTAATCTAATCTAATCTAATCTATCTATCTATCTATCTATCTATCTATCTATCTATCTATCTATCTATCTATCTATCTATCTATCTATCTATCTATCTATCTATCTATCTATCTATCTATCTATCTATCTATCTATCTATCTATCTATCTATCTATCTATCTATCTATCTATCTATCTATCTATCTATCTATCTATCTATCTATCTATCTATCTATCTATCTATCTATCTATCTATCTATCTATCTATCTATCTATCTATCTATCTATCTATCTATCTATCTATCTATCTATCTATCTATCTATCTATTCTATCTATCTATCTATCTATCTATCTATCTATCTATCTATCTATCTATCTATCTATCTATCTATCTATCTATCTATCTATCTATCTATCTATCTATCTATCTATCTATCTATCTATCTATCTATCTATCTATCTATCTATCTATCTATCTATCTATCTATCTATCTATCTATCTATCTATCTATCTATCTATCTATCTATCTATCTATCTATCTATCTATCTATCTATCTATCTATCTATCTATCTATCTATCTATCTATCTATCTATCTATCTATCTATCTATCTATCTATCTATCTATCTATCTATCTATCTATCTATCTATCTATCTATCTATCTATCTATCTATCTATCTATCTATCTATCTATCTATCTATCTATCTATCTATCTATCTATCTATCTATCTATCTATCTATCTATCTATCTATCTATCTATCTATCTATCTATCTATCTATCTATCTATCTATCTATCTATCTATCTATCTATCTATCTATCTATCTATCTATCTATCTATCTATCTATCTATCTATCTATCTATCTATCTATCTATCTATCTATCTATCTATCTATCTATCTATCTATCTATCTATCTATCTATCTATCTATCTATCTATCTATCTATCTATCTATCTATCTATCTATCTATCTATCTATCTATCTATCTATCTATCTATCTATCTATCTATCTATCTATCTATCTATCTATCTATCTATCTATCTATCTATCTATCTATCTATCTATCTATCTATCTATCTATCTATCTATCTATCTATCTATCTATCTATCTATCTATCTATCTATCTATCTATCTATCTATCTATCTATCTATCTATCTATCTATCTATCTATCTATCTATCTATCTATCTATCTATCTATCTATCTATCTATCTATCTATCTATCTATCTATCTATCTATCTATCTATCTATCTATCTATCTATCTATCTATCTATCTATCTATCTATCTATCTATCTATCTATCTATCTATCTATCTATCTATCTATCTATCTATCTATCTATCTATCTATCTATCTATCTATCTATCTATCTATCTATCTATCTATCTATCTATCTATCTATCTATCTATCTATCTATCTATCTATCTATCTATCTATCTATCTATCTATCTATCTATCTATCTATCTATCTATCTATCTATCTATCTATCTATCTATCTATCTATCTATCTATCTATCTATCTATCTATCTATCTATCTATCTATCTATCTATCTATCTATCTATCTATCTATCTATCTATCTATCTATCTATCTATCTATCTATCTATCTATCTATCTATCTATCTATCTATCTATCTATCTATCTATCTATCTATCTATCTATCTATCTATCTATCTATCTATCTATCTATCTATCTATCTATCTATCTATCTATCTATCTATCTATCTATCTATCTATCTATCTATCTATCTATCTATCTATCTATCTATCTATCTATCTATCTATCTATCTATCTATCTATCTATCTATCTATCTATCTATCTATCTATCTATCTATCTATCTATCTATCTATCTATCTATCTATCTATCTATCTATCTATCTATCTATCTATCTATCTATCTATCTATCTATCTATCTATCTATCTATCTATCTATCTATCTATCTATCTATCTATCTATCTATCTATCTATCTATCTATCTATCTATCTATCTATCTATCTATCTATCTATCTATCTATCTATCTATCTATCTATCTATCTATGTCTATCTAATCTATCTATCTAATCTATCTATCTAATCTAATCTGTCTGTCTATCTGTCTATCTGTCTGTCTGTCTGTCTGTCTGTCTGTCTGTCTGTCTGTCTGTCTGTCTGTCTATCTATCTACCTACCTATTTATTTATTTATTTATTACTTAATACCTGTGCTTGTATGAAAAGTGGTCGACAATGTTCAAGATAGTTTGATTGGCACAGAATTCTAATGGCTTTCTTTTGCAACATCAACACACTCCCAGTTTTGCTACCATTCCCCAGAAAATTAAGGCACATCGGATTATTGACCTAAATAATTGTATTAAATACCATGTTTGTAGCAATAATAGTTACAATGACATATAACTAGTCAATAGATTTAGATAAGCAAAAGTCTACTATACTTTTTCAGAGCAAATTTATAGGATAATGAATGATTTCGCAACTCCATCCCAATGAATGTGTTATGTTTTGAAAAAAAAAAGTATATTGGATTAGTTTGTATGATGATGTAAGACTTGACATAAGAGAATAAAATTGTAAATTAAGGCAGATCTGGGGTAATGTAGAATTGTAACGGGTCTGTATTACAGAATTATGATGGATGAATTAATATAATATTATATCAAATTGCCCGAATCTACTTTCACGTTAGCTTATGATGCTGTGAAAGCTACTGAGTCCTGACTGACCTATGATATTTTGAGAGGGTTAACACCTACATAAGCAACAACAACCAACATTTAAATGTCACACTATAATCATTATCCCACTCCATTCTCACGCTGGAGGGCTACATGGCGACATTTAAAATGAAATTAAACACAGAGTTATTAAAATCTTGGGACACTATTTAACAGAGACTGCAGCGACAAGCCAGTTGTGATCTGTCCCGGCACCATCGTAAAAGGAAGCGGGTCTTGCCAGATGTTTAATGACGAGAAAAAATGAAACATGATATGACTCTTCTATAAATAGATCTGTTTTATAAAAACCGAGATATTTAAAGTCTAGCAGCCATCTGCTTCATTCATGGGTACGGTTTTTATACTATTTCAGGGTCGTAATAGGAAGTCGTTAACTATGATGATAATATGCTGCAGCAATTTTATTTTCAATCCATCCACAAGTCCTTGAATAATTAAAACTTTTCATTAACAGACCTAACTGTGACATACACTAAAGTGTTGTATGGATCAGTGAGTTAGGTTACTTTGTTTATATAGCACTCTAAGTCAGGGGTGCGGTTAGCGCGTCTGACCGTAAAACGAGCGGGTCTGGGTTCAAATTCTGGTTGGGACAAGTTACAGGTTGGGGTTCTTTCCGGACTTTTCCCTCAACCAACTGAAGCAGAATTGCTGGGTAACTTTCGGCGCTGGACCTCGGATTCATTTCGCCATCATTAATAGCTCGGGTTCAGTTTACGGTGCGGCGTGCTGTACTTGTACAAGAGCGCTGCCGTTCGGCTACCAAGTCCTTCATAGAATAGGAGTGGTAAATACAATAAGCCTCAGGCTGCAATGCAAGACTTCGGTTCCCTCCTCCGTAGAGAAGAAAAAAAATAGACCTCACAGAGACAAAGTGTTGTATGGATCAATAAGATAGGTTACTTTGTTTATACAGGGTGTTGCCGAGGTCGTGTTACAAACTTTCAGGGATGATGGCGAAGGGCACATGTATCAATTTGAGATAGGAACCCTGGTCCGGAAGTGACCGAGTCGAAAGTTATAAGCAAAAATAGTTGTGTGGAAATGGAATTGTAATTTGGCACCACGTGCCCTCCTTCCCTTAAGCTTTGGAACAGTCATGAAAAAATGATATGGGCCGGATGTCTCCTAAGTGGGTACTTGTACCCGATACAATCTGTGAGCTTGTCTACTGTTCCCATTGGCTCATCCGTATTCGAAAATCAGGTCTGCATATTCCGCTCTCGTGTACTCGTCCATTTCACTAGAACTGATCGACTGGACACTGCAACTTGTACACATACACTGCTGTCTACAGACGAGCATATCAGGACAGATCATGTCCGTTACACATTACGCTATCTGCATTGCTTTAGTGTAGTTTCCTGTCCCCACCCCTGAGACAGCGCACTGAATGGAATACTGTAAGTAGACAACGTAAACAACGTCAGATGAATACAGTATGTGTAGGATGTACAGATAAATACACATAAATAAGGTGTACAGAGGAATAAAATTATTTTATTTCCACAGAATTATTTTTGCTTATAACTTTTGACTCGGTCATTTCCGGACCAGGGTTCCTCATCTCACATTGATACATGTGGCCTTCGCCATCATCCCTGAAAGTTTCTAACAACACCTCGGAAACACTCTGTATAATACTGTAACCCAAGGGTGGGAGCATTAGGAGTGGTAGGGAGGTAAATGGAGAGAGAGGAATAGAGATATAAGTCGATTTAACATGCAATATCTTAATAGAACATCAAAGATCGAAGTGTGCGCAAACAAATTTTCTCACCGATAATTGTAAATGTTATCATTATTCCATACAGCTTGATTGTGAAAAAAACTAGGAATATATACGATGATGATGATGATGATGATGATGATGATGATGATAATAATAATAATAATAATAATAATAATAATAATAATAATGAGACGTAGATGGGAAGATAATATTAAAATGGATTTGAGGGAGGTGGGATATGATGGTAGAGACTGGATTAATCTTGCTCAGGATAGGGACCGATGGCGGGCTTATGTGAGGGCGGCAATGAACCTCCAGGTTCGTTAAAAGCCATTTGTAAGTAAGCAAAGTGAGTACAAATTCAAAAGTATACAACACAAATATTTCTAACCACTACTGCAAGGGCCAGGCTCTTGTACGTTGTGGTCTTCGCCAATAATATAACATAAAATTTACGAAGACAGTTTACTAAATACACTAACTTCATTCAGACCGACAAATAACACACAAGAGAAAGAGGAAAGAGAAAAAGAGAGAAAAACACATTTAATATAAATTGACAATCGGACAAAAGCCAATGATATTCAATAAAAACATTAACATTGTCGACAGAAATACACACATTTATTAGTATTATATAGCATGAATAATTTTATAAATTTCTTTTTTAAAAGGTTCAATTTTAAAATATATCAAATTTGGAAATGGTTTGTGATTTTATTATAAAGTCTTGGGCCGAAACCAGCACCATGTTTAAGAGCTGCACTTGTATGACATTTAGGCTCAATTAATGGGAAAGTAGACTTTTGTCTTCGAGTACGATATTCATGACGATTAGATTTATGTTTTATTTGATTTCTGTGGTAGTACAGTAGTTAGTAAACTATATTTATAATCCTTTTTGAATCTTGCGTACTCTATTTTTAACACTTGAATATAATTACGGACATGGAAATCCTACACATACAACCCAAGAACCAAAAACTCAACACACTAGAACAATATGAAATAAAAAACACACTAAAACACACCCCGATCAAATTCTCAACACACAGATCAATTTCAGTACACACACACTATTTGACTCCACTCTTCAACACCTTTCAACAATCAAACACACCCACATAACAGGCAGAGAAGTTCGAGATGACGCCGAGATCTAGTAGGCTCTGAAGATGGTGTGTGATGCACTGAAACAGCTGTAAGCCTCACAAATCTTACATAATTAAGACGAGTAAGTCCACTAGTTAATCAATTAATTATATTTATAAATTTCTTCAACAGTTAAATACTTTAAAATTTTGTATAAATTAAATTTGATGGGTGATCCATATTTTTGGACAGACAAATTTTTATTGACCTTCTGTGTAATACAATTAATGCATTAAGTACAGAGGTACTCACTTCTACCCTTTATAATTCCAATCGCCTTGTTTAACTCATTGCCTTCTGCTCTCTTCGCATATGACAAGGGTGAATGTATAAACTTGTAGTGAAGTTCTCAGAGATGAGATATTGAAGTCTAACCACGTGATATACGCATAATATAAAATGCACTTAACCCTCACAAGAAAATTTCGAACTAACCCTTCAGCGCTTTCGCAATTTTTAATGAGAATTTATTTTACAATGACAACGTGGTTTTCGCGAGTTTATACACCTTCGAAATAGAAACTAAAGTTTCTCGAGAATGTAATGCATAGAAAATAACGACGCAAGGCTAGTTCAAAGAGATTGCGCCGGGAATTCTTTACTGTACCCGCATTATTAAATTACTTATAAAGCCTGCTCCAACGTAACATACTTTGGCCCATTTTTTTCAACACAGGAAGAAAAAAGGGCGTACACAAGAGTTTACGTAAATTACTTGTAACTGGTCATAAAGCAAGGGGTCGAACTTTAGAGCGCTGAGACAATGGAATTTTATTAGAGTCTTACACAGTAGTTTTAACAGGGGAGGCAGCTTTAACAAGACATATTGCCTGGTTTTAGTCAAAAATTTATTTCTCTCAATTGAATCGGTTATTTTTACATCCTCATAAGTCACTCATTTTGGTAATTTTCGTTTTATGTGAAAAAATGACCTAGACGCATCATTTTATGTTGAAACACCGTGAGTCTGGTGTATAGAATGCTTGTGAGAACAAAGCATTTATAAAAATGTTTTCGTCGTTAAGAATAATCCTACAGTAAACAATGACACGTGGCTGAAGTGAGACTTCAATGGCAGCAGATTGGCACCAGAAATTCACAGTAAGTGATCCCGCCCACTCCTGTAAATTCTGTAACTTAAAAAGTTGTGTATAAAGTGCAAATTAAAATTAAGGTAACATTTAATTTTTTAAGGTGACATGTATTTATTTAGCCTGACGAGTTACTTCCTTAGTTTGAATTGTAAATTATTTAAAAATAGCGTGTAAGAGGGCCTTAGACTAGAAATTTTTAGCTTAAATGTAGTTCTGTTTATAAGTATGAATAAGGGTATAATTATTTCTCTTATTTGAACTGTTGTAACAGTGAAGCGAGGTGAGTCAGTGAAGTTATGGTTTTACAGTGCAGTGAATAGTTCCGATCAGTGATAATTTATAGCGTCAATGAAATGTGTTATAGATTGTCAGTGAAATGTGTCCTAAAGTGTAAGTGAAATGCGTCATAGTGCCACTACAGTGAGTGAGATGAGAGTAAAGTGAAATACTTATGTAGGGTCTATACATATGTAGGTTGTATTGTAAAATTAGGTATTTTATGTTTTATTATTAATTGTAATTATTGTGTTAAATTGTATTGTGTATTCTTATTGTATTGTGTATAATTTTATTGTGTATTGTAAGTTTCGTTGTGTATTGTTTATGATTTTATTGTGTATTGTTTATCATTTTATTGTGTACTAGCCGTACCCGTGCGCTCCGCTGCACCCGTTAGAAATAAATATAAAGTAATTATATAATTAAAATAGGACGTTTGATCCAGGGAACATTCGTGTTTGATAGAAGGATAAATCGTTTATTATGTTACTTAATTTAAATTGAATTAAAAAATTAAAATGCGATCATTTTGATCCAGAGACCGCTCATTTGGTCATAAAAATTAGTTTAGGAAATACAGGAAACGAATATACAGAATAGCCTATCAAGTTTTCTGTGCATAAGAAGCTATTTTAATCTTGCCTGTCCTCGATTCACTCAGAAGTTACTGTGATAACATTATAGCATTATGTCCATATAGAGAAACTACTCTTTCCAATGGTGAATTAATAATTAATTATACAAATCGGTTAATTTAGCTTCCGATATTACTTCATAGAAACGCAGAAACATTATCTGTAGGCTATCTTTCATAGCTTTCGATTGTTGCTGTCCAAGGCCCCTTATAGACGAAGTCATTTGTTTTTTAATTCATTACACGGCCTTAGATGGCAGTTATTTTAATTTTAAGACTCATTTATCTCATTAAATATCAGTCCTATCAAAATTTTTCAAGGAATAAAACTTATCGCAAATTATTTTTAAAGAAACTTTTGTTATGTAACATTTTTCACAAAAATCAATAATAAGCGAGATATTTCGATTTATTTAATTCAGGCCCCTTTATAACCCCCCTTTTAAATAATGTATTTTGAATGCCATATAGCCTGAAATCTAAGTTACAAGGAACTTAATTTATATTCCAATTTTCATCGAAATCCGTTCAGCCATTATCGCGTGAAAAGGTAACAAACAGACAGACAGACAGACAGACAGACAGACAGACAGACAGACAGACAGACATACATACAAACAAAAATAAAAAAAAGCGATTTTCGGTTTCAGGGTGGTTAATTATATATATTAGGACCAATTATTTTTGGAAAATCGAAAATTACCAGAAAAATTTCGGCTACAGATTTATTATTAGTATAGATTATTTATATTGTGTATACCACTGCCACCGGGTGTTTGCCCACTTGCAGTGTAAATAAATACATACATGTTAAACATTGTATGTATTTAACATTATTTCAGCACAAAAATCAAAAGTAATGGCATTTTTAGGACAAGACCCAGTCAGAACTAAGATAATACACAATAACCAATGCCTCGAACAAGTGCAAAATTTCAATTATCTGGGATGTGAAATATCTTATCAAAATGAAAAAGATGTGAACAAGAAAATTACCAAATTTACACAAATTCTAGGAATAATAAACAATGCATTAAAAGCTAAATTAGTACAAAAATCTACAAGAATAAAAATATATAATACACTAGCATTACCCACCCTTCTATACGGAAGCGAGATTTGGTCATTAAAGAAAAAAGACATGAACAGAATCAAAGCAACGGAAATGAAATTTTTGAGGAGGACAGCAGGATATACTCTTTTAGACCGAAAAAGGAATGAAGAAATTTTAGAACAATTAGAAGTAGAGTCAGTAGAAGAAAAAATCAGCAGATACAAATTAAATTGGCTAGATCATGTAAGAAGAATGGAAAATTCAGGAATCCCAAAAATTATGATGCAATATAAACCTAGAGGACATCGTCGACCAGGAAGACCGTTAAGAAGACTGCTAGATGGGGCCGAAACAGGTCTACAGAGGCCTAATTCGTGAAGGATGATGATGATGATGTTAAACATTTCTCGTTACTCGTCAAAGTAGACCTAACCTCACTACTATGCATTCGTTTGCTTAGGAAACTGTTACTTTGCAATTAATTAATTAATTGGATTCAACTCACTTAACTTACTATATACATTCAACACTATTTCTTTCTCCTCACTTTATGTTTAGTAACCACACACATTGAGCATGCAGAAGCCGTACTAGCATGTGTCTACGAGAACAAGCTTGAGTGACGTCAGAATATTACAAGAACAGACTATCTTGGTATTACTCTTAGTATTCATCCGCTTACAATGTAAATAACAAAATATGAAAGTAGCATTTCTTTTACATAGCGTTTGACATATGAGTGAAGTTATATATTTCATCGTATTTAATAAATAGAATTAAATTTTTATTTTCAAATAATACAAGGTTCTGGTTTCGAAATACGGAACTATATTTTCCTGCGTCGTGTGAGTGTTTCGGCTAGGAGCCAATCACGGGTATGACAGCCACATTAGGATTTTTCTTACAGCGAAAAGGGTATAGTTGCTTTGGTTTTGAAATTTCTTAAATCACGGACTTGCAGGGTTTCTCGACATAACCACATTTCACCGCTAGAGAGTATGTTCTCTGTAGACGCAAGTACAATAAACCAAGTTGTATTTAATTTGTTGTAGTATTTTTTCTGACTGTTTATACCACAGTCTAGTATATACAGTCGCGAAGCTCAATACGTAGTAAATATGCAAACATTAGATAGTTGCTCACCACTAGGATCGCTAATATCGCCTGATTACAGGCAATGCAAAATAGTACCGTCACAGTCTAATGTTTCTAGCACCCTCAAAACTCAAGCTTCGTGACTATATAGTAGACTGTGGTTTATACTATGCCAACACGTTATCTACGGGCGACAGTGAGATAAATAAATCTGTTAAAAAGAAAAAAGGAATAAAAATAATCATTTTTATGAGTGTGAAAAGATTAAGAAAGCCATTGTGATCCCAGAAAAATAGAGCATACTTGCAGTCTCCCAATAAATGTGAAGAAAAGGGAGGATTTGAGAAAATTTCAGGGATATTTATCTAATGAAGAGTAAATTCAAGGTTTCTCGAAGAGTGTGTATGATTGGAACTTAACTGAAGAGAAATGAACTGAGGATCTCCATTCCTGAAACATTTTCAGTGTAGTTTCATGAATTTTTTTCTCGTGTGCCTCCTCACAACTTATTAATAATTTAAATATTTATAACATTTTATGTACTTGAAGAATGTAAGTAAACAAATTATTGCAATACATATGTTACTTTATAAATTAAGTCTGAATGTAATTGATTTTCTTAATATAACAACAAAATTTTGTGCATTACTTTTTGAAATCCCCTAAGTCATGGACATTAAAGCCACAGGCGTGACTCAGTCGGTTAAGGCGCTTGCCTGCCAGTCTGAAGTTGCGTTCGGGCGCGGGTTCGATCCCCGTTTGGGCTGATTACCTGGTTGGGTTTTTTCCGAAGTTTTCCCCTACCGTAATGTGAATGCAAGGTAATCTATGGCGAATCCTCGGCCTCATCTCGCCAAATATCATCTCGCTATCACCAATCTCATCGACGCTAAATAACCTAGTAGTTGATATTATTTACTTACTTACTTACTTACTTACTGGCTTTTAAGGAACCCGGAGGTTCATTGCCGCCCTCACATAAGCCGCCAATGGTCCCTATCCTGAGCAAGATTAATCCAGTCTCTATCATCATATCCCACCTCCCTCAAATCCATTTTAATATTATCTTCCCATCTACGTCTCGGCCTCCCCAAAGGTCTTTTTCCTCCGGCCTCCCAACTAACACTCTATATGCATTTCTGGATTCGCCCATAAGTGCTACATGCCCTGCCCATCCCAAACGTCTGGATTTAATTTCCTACTTATGTCAGTTGAAGAATACAATGCGTGCAGTTCTGTGTTGTGTAACTTTCTCCATTCTCCTGTAACTTCATCCCTCTTAGCCCCAAATATTTTTCTAATCACCTTATTCTCAAACACCCTTAATCTCTGTTCCTCTCTCAAAGTGAGAGTCCAAGTTTCACAACCATACAGAACAACCGATAATATAACTGTTTTATAAATTCTAACTTTCAGATTTTTTGACAGCAGACTGGATGATAAAAGTTTCTCAACCGAATAATAACACGCATTCCCACATTTATTCTGTGTTTAATTTCCTCCCGAGTATCATTTATATTTTGTTACTGTTACTCCCAGATATTTGAATTTTTCCACCTCTTCAAAGGATAAATTTCCAATTGTAGTCGATATAGCGTAGTTAAATAAGAAACTAAAAAAATGAACATTAACTTAACTTGTCTAGCAGCGAATTCAATACATTATGAGTATATAGACGTTAATGGCATGCTTCCGTCACTTACTCAATATTTAACTTTCAGAAGCAAAAATTATTACAAATACATCCTAGATTATAAATTATTCTGGATCCCCCCCCCCCCACAAGTTTACAATTCTTGACTTACGGAGTTTAAAAAATAACGGATTCAATTTTCGATAACACTCCAAGACAAAATTAAGCCAATTCTCTTCTTCTGTTATTCTGCAGAGAAGCAACTGAGAGGAGAATAGAGTCTTCATTCAAAGACGCAACATTTACAGAATAATTCATCACATCACTTTATATGCAAGAAGGAACGGGATGTCTGAGAGCAGCTTAGCTGCATGTCACTTTAAAAATTTCTCCAGTTATTGAATGTTGCAGCATTCGAAAAGGTTTTACTGCCGAGCGCTTACAACATGTTATATTTTTCGACCGTGATGGTGGATCACGAAACAACATTTCTCATCCGCTCCTTCTTTCCTCCCCCTGCCCCTTCGTGAAGGAGGGTTGTTCTTTAGCACCAACTCTTTTACATAAGTCAGTGCTCGGGGCAACTACGCAATAACTCGTTACAAGACGTGTCATTTATTCAAGGAGGAATCCTGGTATAGATGGGGGAATACGAAATATGTAGGGTAGGACATGAATCACTGGGAATACGCTCACGCCTCGATGAAGTTCACGCTTTTAACGAAGTGGGGAGATACAACTTAGAGTCGGCCTATTCAAAAATTGGTGAAACTCTGTAAGCTTAAAATGTTATATGTTCAACATACGCTGTTTCTTCAATAAAATTGTACGGTGTGATCACAAAACTCTCTTAATCCTTGGCCAGTTTGACGATTTATATACTGTATATCAGCCGTGACTCACGAGCACATTGTGGCTCGCAATGATAGCCATGCGCTTCCTACCTCCCCCAACCTCCACCCTCTCATTCACTGGAGTCAAACTCTGTTCCATTTGTATTTGTCTCTGACCTGCGAGTGGCGTATCGTCGCAATGTCTCTCTCGAAACCATGTACCTCTACAAAAACGAAAGTTCCAAGTAGGGTGGGACGACGCATTTTTTTGCTGCCAATATGATGAGAATATTAAATGTATGATTTGTTCACAAGTATTACGAGGAAAACGGTTGTATAACATAAAACGGCATTATACTACATGTTACTGATGAAACATTAAAAGGTTTATTATTATTATTATTATTATTATTATTATTATTATATTACTATTATTATTATCATCATCATCATCATCATCTCTGTACTTCGATCCTTTTTCAGCAGATGTACGAATAATGCGGTTAGATCTTCAATTTGAACTCACAGATTTACAATGTGATGTTACAATGAAAGCTAGATGTAAGGACTTAACAAATGTTGAACTTTTCAAATCTTTACCAAAAAATAAACATTCGAAGCTTCGTTCTTTCGCTTGCTCTGTTGAAGCCATGTTCGCTACAACTTACGTTTGTGAAAAATTATTTTCAACAATGAAAATAGTGAAAACCACATTTAGATCACGACCGACAGACAAATATCTTCGTGATCAACTACGACTGACAGTTAGTGACATAATTCCTGATTTTGAAACTCTGTCGCAGAGACATTCTGAAGAGAGTTAACTTTAGATTGTGATATTGTGTCCCATGTTTTCTTGTTTATTTTTTTCTTCGTTACACATACTAAACATTAGTTTGTAACCTTGTACTGTATAAAATTATATTTAAGTGCTTGACGTAAGGAAAATGAAAATCCGTTAATAAGTCAGACAGTTGCTTCACTTCCCCTTCGGGTGTCCGCCTCCCTCCATAGGTGCTATGCACGTTGCAGGTTACACAGTGGCTCGGCGCACGATTACATTTTCGCCACCGCTGGTGTATATGATTATGTTTTAGACCTCTATCATTATATTTTAAGCATGTTTTCTTCCAAACCAAGCAAATCCTTGTCTACATATTTGTGTTATTGTGCATGTCACTTGAAAACTCGTTCAGTCCGCAGACCAGCGGGTAAAAAAAAACTAGCCTAGTCCTTTCATAAAAATGGACTTAACGCATTTGTGAGCACTCTCTTCAAATGCATACTAGGTATTTTTTTACTTGTTTTTTAACGACGCTGTATCAACTACGAAATTATTTAGCGTCGATAGGATTGGTGTTAGCAAGATGATATTTGGCGAGATGAAGGCGAGGATTCCCCACAGATTACCTGACATTTACCTTACGGTTGGGAAAACCTCGGAAAAACTCAACCAGGTACCTAATCATCCCAAGCGGGAATCGAACCCACGCCCGAGCGCAACTCCGGATCGGCAGGCAAGCGTCTCAGCCAACTGAGCTACACCGGTGGCTTACACTATTTTCAGATTTAGCAAACTACTACCGTTGAGTAATTAGCAATAAAAATGGCAGCTGCATTTTGTGCATTCAACTGCCATTTCCCTAATAATTTTCACAAAATATCAATAATTTGAATGACTCTTCTTTCTATTTATTTCTGAATGCCATATGAACAGCATCATTTATAATATTTCAAAGATCTTCAGTATAAATCTTTTTTTTTTTTACTTTATTTTATATTTTGAGGTTTCGTCACGAGACATAATCATATATTTTGTCTTTTTTTAAGTAAATCCCGAAAAGACAAAGTATATGATTATGTCTCGTGACTAGAATATTGTACGAAATGGAAATATAAAAATTGGAAATTTATCCTTTGAAGAGGTGGAAAAATTCAAATACCTGGGAGCAACAGTAATAAATGTAAATGATACTCGGGAGCAAATAAAACAGAATAAATATGGGAAATGCCTGTTATTATTCGGCTGAGAAGCTTTTATCATCCAGTCTTCTGTCCAAAAATCTGAAAGTTAGAATTTATAAAACAGTTATATTATCGGTTGTTCTGTATGGTTGTGAAACTTGGACTCTCACTTTGAGAGAGGAACAGAGATTAAGGGTGTTTGAGAATAAGATGCTTAGAGAAAATATTTGGGGCTAAGAGAGATGAAGTTACAGGAGAATGGTGAAAGCTACACAACACAGAACTGCACGCATTGTATTCTTCACCCGATATAATAAGGAACATTAAATCCAGACGTTTGAGATGGGCAGGGCATGTAGCACGTATGGGCGAATCCAGAAATGCATATAGAGTGTTAGCTGGGAGGCCGGAGGGAAAAAGACCTTTAGGGAGGCCGAGACGTAGATGGGAAGATAATATTAAAATGGATTTGATGGAGGTGGGATATGATGGTAGAGACTGGATTAATCTTGCTCAGGATAGGGACCAATGGCGGGCTTATGTGAGGGCGGCAATGAACCTCCGGGTTCGTTAAAAGCAAGTAAGTGAGTAAGTAAATTATATCTGCTTCTAAACCGATCTCAGCCTAACAGACATCTTTAAGCCTTGGACTCCTCGCCATCACATGCCTACCACGGATAGCGCTATCAGTCTGCTAGCTGCCGATAGTGGGAACGCTCTTCCCGGAAACACGAGTATCATCCGTCCACCTCCAGTCAGTGCGGCATTACGAGTCCAGCTCTGGTAATTACGCGTGCAACGGAGACTCAGTTTCAACATGATTTTCCTCCTCACACCACCCACATATTATATTAACTGAAATGGGCAAGCTAGCCACGCCATGCCATGCCAACTCATTCTAGCCTTTCCTTTCTATAAAATAGTCGTTTTTAATCTCAATTTTTTTTCTATTCCTGACGACAGATTCTGAAAAAAAATTTACTGTATATGCTGCCAAGAAAT